>NC_091350.1:12651508-12659008 GCF_038502225.1 Cherax quadricarinatus | reverse complement strand
AGTTAATTTTCTTACCTGATCCTTCAAGTTAATTTTCTTACCTGATCTTCCAAATTAATTTTCCTACCTGATCTTCCTCTTTAATTTTCTTACTTGATCCTCAAAGATAAATTTCTTACCTGATCTTCCTTGTTAATTTTTTTTATCTGATCCACCTCCTTAATTTCTTAACATTTAATACAAACTAGCAAATTTATTTTCTTAATTTTAACATGAATTATATAACGTTACACAAACTTATAAAAAAAAAACGTTTAACTACAAATAAGGAAATAAAGAAAAACACGAGTTCTTCATGGCTGACCATGTTGTGGCTGCACAAGATCAGCCAGTACATGAACATACACAGAGAGGTGTATGTCTGAGGCGATACATGAACATACACTGAGAGGTGTATGTGTCTCGGTGTATACATGCTAAGACTTCAATCCATATTTTAGGATTAAAGTATTCTTGTCTGGTAGTGGCGCACTCTTAATGAGCCTAGTGTAGTAGATACATTAAACTTCCATTAATCAACCATTTGCACGATTATGACTTAGTGTCAGAGTAAGTTACCCAGAGTGAAGGTAGAGTACATACCCTGGATAAGAAGAGTACACATATAACCAGGACACACATGACCAGGATACACATAACCAGGACACACATGACTAGGATACACATAACCAGGACACACATGACTAGGATACACATAACCAAGACACATAACCAGGACACACATGACCAGGACACATAAGCAGGACACATATAACCAGGACACACATGACTAGGATACACATAACCAAGACACATAACTAGGACACATATGACCAGGACACATAACCATAACACACATAAGCAGTAAACACATGAGTAGGACACACATAACCAGGACACATAACCAGGACACATATAACCAGGACACACATGACCAGGACACACATAAGCAGGACACACATAAGCAGGCCACACATAAGCAGGACACACATGACCAGGACACACATAACCAGAACACACATAACCAGGACACACATAACCAGGACACACATGACCAGGACGCACATAACCAGAACACACATAACCAGAACACACATAACCAGGACACACATAACCAGGACGTACATAACCAGGACTCAAATGACAAGGACACACATAAGCAGGACACACATGACCAGGACAAATATAAAAAGGACACATATGACCAGGTTCCCAACACCGAAACGTAGTATATAAAGATACACATGTGTCCTTACATTCAGGTTGATGGAGTGCTCGGACACATTCCAGGATGATACATTTATGTCTCATAGTTTAATATGAATCATTTTTGTTCTGCGTTAATCACGTGTTATATTTTTTGGTTTTGTTTTATGTGTTGTTGTGGATGAGCAGTATCATGTGTGATGATTGTTGCCTCTATGTGTCACTGTGGTCACTGTGATTGTTGCCTCTATGTGTCACTGTGGTCACTGTGATTGTTGTCTCTATGTGTCACTGTGGTCACTGTGATTGTTGTCTCTATGTGTCACTGTGGTCACTGTGATTGTTGTCTCTATGTGTCACTGTGGTCACTGTGATTGTTGTCTCTATGTGTCACTGTGGTCACTGTGATTGTTGTCTCTATGTGTCACTGTGGTCACTGTGATTGTTGTCTCTATGTGTCACTGTGGTCACTGTGATTGTTGTCTCTATGTGTCACTGTGGTCACTGTGATTGTTGTCTCTATGTGTCACTGTGGTCACTGTGATTGTTGTCTCTATGTGTCACTGTGGTCACTGTGATTGTTGTCTCTATGTGTCACTGTGGTCACGGTGATTGTTGCCTCTATGTGTCACTGTGATTGTTGCCTCTATGTGTCACTGTGGTCACTGTGATTGTTGTCTCTATGTGTCACTGTGGTCACGGTGATTGTTGCCTCTATGTGTCACTGTGGTCACTGTGATTGTTGTCTCCATGTGTCACTGTGATTGTTGTCTCTATGTGCCACTGTGATTGTTGTCTCTATGTGTCACTGTGGTCACTGTGACTGTTGTCTCTATGTGTCACTGTGGTCAAGTGACTGTTGTCTCTATGTGTCACTGTGGTCACTGTGATTGTTGTCTCCATGTGTCACTGTGATTGTTGTCTCTATGTGCCACTGTGATTGTTGTCTCTATGTGTCACTGTGGTCACTGTGACTGTTGTCTCTATGTGTCACTGTGGTCAAGTGACTGTTGTCTCTATGTGTCACTGTGGTCACTGTGACTGTTGTCTCTATGTGTCACTGTGGTCACGGTGATTGTTGTCTCTATGTGTCACTGTGGTCAAGTGACTGTTGTCTCTATGTGTCACTGTGGTCAAGTGACTGTTGTCTCTATGTGTCACTGTGGTCAAGTGACTGTTGTCTCTATGTGTCACTGTGGTCAAGTGACTGTTGTCTCTATGTGTCACTGTGGTCACTGTGACTGTTGTCTCTATGTGTCACTGTGATTGCTGTCTCCATGTGTCACTGTGATTGTTGTCTCTATGTGCCACTGTGATTGTTGTCTCTATGTGCCACTGTGATTGTTGTCTCTATGTGCCACTGTGATTGTTGTCTCTATGTGTCACTGTGATTGTTGTCTCTATGTGCCACTGTGATTGTTGTCTCTATGTGTCACTGTGATTGTTGTCTCTATGTGCCACTGTGATTGTTGTCTCTATGTGTCACTGTGATTGTTGCCTCTATGTGTCACTGTGATTGTTGTCTCTATGTGTCACTGTGATTGTTGTCTCTATGTGCCACTGTGATTGTTGTCTCTATGTGCCACTGTGATTGTTGCCTCTATGTGTCACTGTGGTCAAGTGACTGTTGTCTCTATGTGTCACTGTGGTCACTGTTATTGTTGTCTCCATGTGTCACTGTGATTGTTGTCTCTATGTGCCACTGTGATTGTTGTCTCTATGTGTCACTGTGACTGTTGGCTCTATGTGTCACTGTGGTCACGGTGATTGTTGTCTCTATGTGTCACTGTGGTCACTGTCATTGTATCGTAAGGGTTCTTAAATGGAGATATCGTAGGTTGAAAGTAGACACACTTGTAGGATGGTAAATATATTGTCAGACTGAGATGAGAGATGGAGCCCGGTGCCAAGCCTGTTCACGCCTTGTAGGTCTGCCGCCGAGTGAGGACGGGACAGGGGGATCACTGCCCATGTGTATCCCTATGACGTCACACAAAGCCAAAGGCCTACGAGGGATCTCGTGTCTAAAGCACAGGGATGATACTAATATGCTATGCTATATAATACTGGGAATACAGGGATCAGCAACTATGCTGACAATTGTTGTCTCTATGTGTCACTGTGATTGTTGTCTCTATGTGTCACTGTGGTCACTGTCATTGTTGTCTCTATGTGTCACTGTGATTGTTGTCTCTATGTGTCACTGTGATTGTTGTCTCTATGTGTCCCTGTGATTGTTGGCTCTGTGTCACTGTGGTGACGGTGATTGTTGTCTCTGTGTGTCAATGTGGTCACTGTGATTGTCTCTATGTGTCACTGTGGTCACGGTGATGTCTCTATATGTTACTGTGGTCACTGTGATTGTCTATGTGTCACTGTGGTCACGGTGATTGTTGTCTATGTGCCACTGTGGTCACTGTGATTGTTGTCTCTATGTGTCACTGTGGTCACAGTGATTGTTGTCTCTGTCACTGTGGTCACTGTGTCTGTTGTCTCTGTGTGTCACTGTTATTGTTGTCCCTATGTGTCACTGTGGTCACGGCGATTGTTGTCTACGTCTCACTGTGGTCACGGTGATTGCGTCTACATCTCACTGTGGTCACGGTGATTGTGTCTACATCTCACTGCGGTCACTGTGATTGTGTCTACATCTCACTGTGGTCACGGTGACTCTGTCTACGTCTCACTGTAGTCACGGTGATTCTGTTTACGTCTCACTGCGGTTACGGTGGTTGTGTCTACGTCTCACTGCGGTCACGGTGATTGTGCCTACGTCTCGTTGTTAAATTAGACACATGTGCAACGGTGACTCTGTCTACGTCTCACTGTAGTCACGGTGATTGTGTCTACGTCTCACTGCGGTCACGGTGATTGTGTCTACGTCTCACTGTGGCCACGGTGATTCTGTCTACGTCTCACTGCGGTCACAGTGATTGTGTCTACGTCTCACTGCGGTCACGGTGATTGTGTCTAAGTCTCGCTGCGGTCACGGTGATTGTGTCTACGTCTCACTGCGGTCACGGTGATTGTGTCTAAGTCTCGCTGCGGTCACGGTGATTGTGTCTACGTCTCACTGCGGTCACGGTGATTGTGTCTACGTCTCACTGCGGTCACGGTGATTCTGTCTACGTCTCACTGCGGTCACAGTGGTTCTGTCTACGTTTCACTGAGGTCACAGTGATTCTGTCTACGTCTCACTGCGATCACAGTGATTCTGTCTACTTCTCGCTGCAGTCACAGTGATTCTTTCTACGTCTCACTGCGGTCACTGTGATTGTGTCTACGTCTCACTGCGATCACAGTGATTCTGTCTACTTCTCGCTGCAGTCACAGTAATTCTGTCTACGTCTCACTGCACAGTGATTGTGTCTACGTCTCACTGCGGTCACAATGATTGTGTCTACGTCTCACTGCGGTCACAGTGATTGTGTCTACGTCTCACTGCGGTCAAAGTGATTGTGTCTACATCTCACTGCGGTCACAGTGATTCTGTCTACGACTCACTGCGGTCACAGTGATTGTGTCTACGTCTCACTGCGGTCACAGTGATTGTGTCTACGTCTCACTGCGGTCACAATGATTGTGTCTACGTCTCACTACGGTCACAGTGATTGTGTCTACGTCTCACTGCGGTCACAGTGATTGTGTCTACGTCTCACTGCGGTCACAGTGATTGTGTCTACGTCTCACTGCGGTCATAATGATTGTGTCTACGTCTCACTGCGGTCACAGTGATTGTGTCTACGTCTCACTGCAGTCACAATGATTGTGTCTACGTCTCACTGCGGTCACAGTGATTGTGTCTACGTCTCACTGCGGTCACAATGATTGTGTCTACGTCTCTGCGGTCACAGTGATTGTGTCTACGTCTCAGTGCGGTCACAGTGATTGTGTCTACGTCTCACTGCGGTCACAGTGATTGTGTCTACGTCTCACTGCAGTCACAGTGATTGTGTTTGCGTCTCACTGCGGTCACAGTGATTGTGTCTACGTCTCACTGCAGTCACAATGATTGTGTCTACGTCTCTGCGGTCACAGTGATTGTGTCTACGTCTCAGTGCGGTCACAGTGATTGTGTCTACGTCTCTGCGGTAACAGTGATTGTGTCTACGTCTCGGTGCGGTCACAGTGATTGTGTCTACGTCTCTGCGTTCACAATGATTGTGTCTACGTCTCACTGCGGTCACAGTGATTGTGTCTACGTCTCACTGCGGTCACAATGATTGTGTCTACGTCTCTGCGGTCACAGTGATTGTGTCTACGTCTCAGTGCGGTCACAGTGATTGTGTCTACGTCTCTGCGGTCACAGTGATTGTGTCTAGGTCTCGGTGCGGTCACAGTGATTGTGTCTACGTCTCACTGCGGTCACAGTGATTGTGTCTACGTCTCACTGCGGTCACAGTGATTGTGTTTGCGTCTCACTGCCGTCACAGTGATTGTGTCTACGTCTCACTGCAGTCACAATGATTGTGTCTACGTCTCTGCGGTCACAGTGATTGTGTCTACGTCTCAGTGCGGTCACAGTGATTGTGTCTACGTCTCTGCGGTCACAGTGATTGTGTCTACGTCTCGGTGCGGTCACAGTGATTGTGTCTACGTCTCTGCGGTCACAGTGATTGTGTCTACGTCTCGGTGCGGTCACAGTGATTGTGTCTACGTCTCTGCGGTCACAGTGATTGTGTCTACGTCTCGGTGCGGTCACAGTGATTGTGTCTACGTCGCTGCGGTCACAGTGATTGTGTCTACGTCTCTGCGGTCACAATGATTGTGTCTACGTCTCTGCGGTCACAATGATTGTGTCTACGTCTCTGCGGTCACAGTGATTGTGTCTACGTCTCTGCGGTCACAGTGATTGTGTCTACGTCTCTGCGGTCACAATGATTGTGTCTACGTCTCTGCGGTCACAGTGATTGTGTCTACGTCTCACTGCGGTCACAATGATTGTGTCTACGTCTCACTGCGGTCATAATGATTGTGTCTACGTCTCACTGCGGTCACAGTGATTGTGTCTACGTCTCACTGCAGTCACAATGATTGTGTCTACGTCTCACTGCGGTCACAGTGATTGTGTCTACGTCTCACTGCGGTCACAATGATTGTGTCTACGTCTCTGCGGTCACAGTGATTGTGTCTACGTCTCAGTGCGGTCACAGTGATTGTGTCTACGTCTCACTGCGGTCACAGTGATTGTGTCTGCGTCTCACTGCGGTCACAGTGATTGTGTCTACGTCTCACTGCGGTCACAGTGATTGTGTCTACGTCTCACTGCAGTCACAATGATTGTGTCTACGTCTCACTGCGGTCACAGTGATTGTGTCTACGTCTCACTGCGGTCACAATGATTGTGTCTACGTCTCTGCGGTCACAGTGATTGTGTCTACGTCTCAGTGCGGTCACAGTGATTGTGTCTGTCTCTGCGGTCACAGTGATTGTGTCTACGTCTCGGTGCGGTCACAGTGATTGTGTCTACGTCTCTGCGGTCACAGTAATTGTGTCTACGTCTCTGCGGTCACAATGATTGTGTCTACGTCTCTGCGGTCACAGTGATTGTGTCTACGTCTCGGTGCGGTCACAGTGATTGTGTCTACGTCTCTGCGGTAACAGTGATTGTGTCTACGTCTCTGCGGTCATAGTGATTGTGTCTACGTCTCTGCGGTCACAGTGATTGTGTCTACGTCTCGGTGCGGTCACAGTGATTGTGTCTACGTCTCTGCGGTAACAGTGATTGTGTCTACGTCTCTGCGGTCACAATGATTGTGTCTACGTCTCTGCGGTCACAATGATTGTGTCTACGTCTCTGCGGTCACAGTGATTGTGTCTACGTCTCTGCGGTCACAGTGATTGTGTCTACGTCTCTGCGGTCACAATGATTGTGTCTACGTCTCTGCGGTCACAGTGATTGTGTCTACGTCTCCGTGCGGTCACAGTGATTGTGTCTACGTCTCTGCGGTCACAGTGATTGTGTCTACGTCTCGGTGCGGTCACAGTGATTGTGTCTACGTCTCTGCGGTCACAATGATTGTGTCTACGTCTCTGCGGTCACAGTGATTGTGTCTACGTCTCGGTGCGGTCACAGTGATTGTGTCTACGTCTCTGCGGTCACAGTGATTGTGTCTACGTCTCGGTGCGGTCACAGTGATTGTGTCTACGTCTCTGCGGTCACAGTGATTGTGTCTCCGTCTCTGCGGTCACAATGATTGTGTCTACGTCTCTGCGGTCACAATGATTGTGTCTATGTCTCTGTGGTCACAATGATTGTGTCTACATCTCTGCGGTCACAATGATTGTGTCTACGTCTCTGCGGTCACAATGATT
>NC_091350.1:12496508-12646508 GCF_038502225.1 Cherax quadricarinatus | reverse complement strand
TGTCTCTCCTCCTTCCTTCCTTCGCCTGATTACCTGGTCTTTGACGGTTGTTTTCTTCCTGATGTGGCTGTATAACAGCTTCGGGTCAGATTTGGCTTTTGCTGCTATGTCGTTTTCATATTGACGTTGGGCCTCCCTTCTTATCTGTGCATATTCGTTTCTGGCTCTACGACTGCTCTCCTTATTCTCCTGGGTCCTTTGCCTTCTATATTTCTTCCATTCCCTAGCACACTTGGTTTTTGCCTCCTTGCATCTTTGAGTGAACCATGGGCTCATCCTGGCTTTTTCATTATTCCTGTTACCCTTGGGTACAAACCTCTCCTCAGCCTCCTTGCACATTGTGACTACATATTCCATCATCTCATTAACTGGTTTCCCTGCCAGTTCTCTGTCCCACTGAACCTCATTCAGGAAGTTCCTCATTCCTGTGTAGTCCCCTTTCTTGTAGTTTGGTTTCATTCACCCTGGCCTTCCTGCTTCCCCCTCCACTTGTAGCTCTACTGTGTGTTCGAAGCTCAAAACCACATGATCGCTAGCCCCAAGGGGTCTTTCATATGTGTGTGTGTGTGTGTGTGTGTGTGTGTGTGTGTGTGTGTGTGTGTGTGTGTGTGTGTGTGTGTGTGTGTGTGTGAATGTGTGTGTGTGTGTGTGTGTGTGTGTGTGTGTGTGTGTGTGTGTGTGTGTGTGTGTGTGTGTGTGTGTGAATGTGTCTGTGTGTGTGTGTGTTGTGTGTGTGTGTGTGTGAATGTGTGTGTGTGTGTCTGTGTGTTGTGTGTGTGTGTGTGTGTGTGTGTGTGTGTCTGGCGTGTGAATGTGTGTGTGTGTGTGTGTGTGTGTCTGTGTGTGTGTGTGTGTGTGTGTGTGTGTGTGTGTGTGTGTGTGTGAATGTGTGAGTGTGTGTGTGTGTATGTGTGTGTGTATGTGTGTGGGTGTTTGTGTGTGTGTGTGTGTGTGTGTGTGTGTGTGTGTGTGTGTGTGTGTGTGTGCGTGTGTATGTGAGTGTATGTGTATGTGTGTGTACTCACCTAATTGTGGTTGCAGGGGTCGAGACTCAGCTCCTGGCCCCGCCTCTTCACTGATCGCTACTGGATCCTCTCTCTGCTTCCTGAGCTTTGTCATACCTCTTCTTAAAACTATGTATGGTTCCTGCCTCCACTACTTCACTTGCTAGGCTATTCCACTTGCTGACAACTCTATGACTGAAGAAATACTTCCTAACGTCCCTGTGACTCTTCTGAGTCTTCAGCTTCCAGTTGTGACCCCTTGTCCCTGTGTCCCCTCTCTGGAACATCCTATCTCTGTCCACCTTGTCTATTCCCCGCAGTATCTTGTATGTCGTTATCATGTCTCCCCTGACCTTTCTGTCCTCCAGTGTCGTCAGTCCGATTTCCCTTAACCTTTCCTCGTACGACATTCCCTTGAGCTCTGGGACTAGCCTTGTTGCAAACCTTTGTACTTTCTCTAACTTCTTGACGTGCTTGACCAGGTGTGGGTTCCAGACTGGTGCTGCATACTCCAGTATGGGCCTAACATACACAGTGTACAGTGTCTTGAACGATTCCTTATTAAGGTATCGGAACGCTATTCTCAGGTTTGCCAGGCGCCCGTATGCTGCAGCGGTTATTTGGTTGATGTGTGCCTCCGGTGATGTGCTCGGTGTTATGGTCACCCCAAGGTCTTTCTCCCTGAGTGAGGTCTGTAGTCTTTGTCCACCTAGCCTATACTCTGTCTGCGGTCTTCTTTGCCCCTCCCCAATCTTCATGACTTTGCATTTGGCTGGATTGAATTCGAGAAGCCAGTTGCTGGACCACATGTCCAGCCTGTCCAGGTGTCTTTGCAGTCCTGCCTCATCCTCGTCCGATTTAATTCTTCTCATCAACTTCACGTCATCTGCGAACAGGGACACTTCAGAGTCTATTCCTTCCATCATGTCGTTCACATATATCAAAAATAGCACTGGTCCTAGAACTGACCCCTGTGGGACCCCGCTCGTAACAGGCGCCCACTGTGATACCTCTTCACGTACCATGACTCGTTGCTGCCTCCCTGTCAGGTATTCTCTTATCCATTGCAGTGCCCTCCCTTTTACGTGCGCCTGATCCTCCAGCTTCTGCACTAATCTCTTGTGGGGAACTGTGTCAAAGGCCTTCCTGCAGTCTAGGAAAACGCAATCTACCCACCCCTCTCTCTCGTGTCTTACTTCTGTTACCTTGTCATAAAACTCCAGGAGGTTTGTGATACAAGATTTGCCTTCCATGAACCCATGCTGGTTTTCATTTATAATCTTGTTCCTTTCCAGGTGTTCGACCACTCTCCTCCTGATAATCTTCTCCATGACTTTGCACACAATACATGTCAGAGACACAGGTCTGTAGTTTAGTGCCTCGTTTCTGTTTCCTTTCTTAAATATGGGGACTACATTAGCTGTCTTCCATTTCTCAGGTAGTTGCCCAGTTTCAAGGGATGTGTTGAAGATTGTGGTTAGAGGCACGCACAGCATCTCTGCTCTTTCTCTAAGGACCCATGGGGAGATGTTGGCTGGTCCCATCGCCTTTGAGGTGTCAAGGTCACTTAAGAGCTTCTTCACCTCCTCCTCAGTTGTTCGTATGTCATCCAACACTTGTTGGTATATTCCCTCTTGATGTTCCCTTCTGTGCTGTCTTCCCACAGCCCTTCCTGTCTCTACTGTAAAAACTTCCTTAAATCTCCTGTTCAGCTCCTCACATACCTCCTGATCATTTCTTGTGAGTTCTCCACCTTCTGTCCTTAATCTGATCACCTGGTCTTTGACTGTTGTCTTCCTCCTGATGTGGCTATACAACAGTTTCGGGTCAGTCTTGATTCTCGATGCTATGTCATTTTCATACTGTCGCTGGGCCTCCCTCCTTACCTGTGCGTACTCATTCCTGGCTCTGCGACTGATCTCCCTATTTTCGTGTGTTCTCTGCCTTCTGTACTTTTTCCATTCTCTATTGCACTTTGTTTTTGCCTCCTTACACCGTCGGGTAAACCAGGGGCTCGTTCTGGTCTTCCCGTTGTTACTGTTGCCCTTGGGAATAAACCTTTCCACTGCCTCCTTGCATTTTGTTGTTACATATTCCATCATTTCATTTACTGGCTTTCCTGCCAGTTCTCTGTCCCACTGGACCTCCCGCAGGAAGTTCTTCAACCCTATGTAGTCCCCTCTTTTATAGTCAGGCTTTTCCCATTCAACTCCTGTTATTCTCTCCACTTGCAGCTCTACTATGTATTCAAAGCACAGAACCACGTGGTCGCTAGCTCCTAGGGGACTCTCATACTTGATGTCCTCAATATCTGAGCTGCCCAGGGTGAACACAAGGTCCAATCTTGCTGGTTCATCCTCCTCTCTCACTCTGGTAGTGTCCTTAACATGTTGGTGCATGAGATTTTCCAGCACCACGTCCAACATCCTGGCTCTCCATGTTTCGGGACCCCCATGTGGCTCCAGGTTTTCCCAGTCAATCTCCCTGTGGTTGAAATCCCCCATAACCAGCAACTTTGCTCTGCTGGAGTGAGCTCTTCTTGCCACCTCAGCAAGTGTGTCCACCATTGCTCTGTTGCTCTCTTCATATTCCTCTCTTGGCCTCCTGCAGTTCTGTGGTGGATTATACATCACTGCAATGACCACTTTGTGTTCCCCAGACTGAAGTGTACCTACTATGTAGTCTCTTTCTCCCGTCTCATCTATTCCTTCCATTTTCTCGAATTTCCATCTGTTTTTTACATGCAGAGCAACCCCACCTCCCCCCCCTGCCCCTTCTATCTTTCCTCATGATCTGTTATCCTGGTGGGAAGATTGCATATGTTATTGCCTCTGTGAGTTTTGTTTCTGTAACTGCTATGATGTCTGGGGACTTCTCATTGATTCTTTCTTGCCATTCCTCATGTTTATTCGTTAATCCATCTGCATTTGTGTACCAAACCTTCAACTTCTGTTCTAATACTGTAACTGTGGTGCGGGGGGTGGAAACAGAGGGATCGGTGTGTGATGGTTGGTTTGGATTGTTCAGTTGCCTTGAGGGTGTCGTGGCTGGAGTCCTTCTGCAGGTGTTTCTGGGGGGTGTGCTTGTCCTTCCATTTGATCCTGGGTTATTCTGCTCTCCTTTTTCATTTCCTCCCATTTCTCCTTTCGTTTTTGAACTCTCTCTTTCATTGTCTTCCTTTCGTCCTGTGTTCTGTCTCGATCGAGGTACACACTCCGGAACTCCTGCTTGCCTCTCAGCCGTGCTTTCTCCTGCAGGATCATGGTTCGGGTTGATTCTGCCTTGAAAATTACTTTGACAGGCCGATTCCTTTTCTTTGTGAACCACCCAATTCTCCGAAAATTTGCCACCTGGGTCATGTCCCCCTCGCCTATCACCTTCATGATATCTTCAATCGCCTTTTTCTCCTCCTGCTTTCTTTCATCATAAGTTTCCCCTTTAGCTTCGTCTAGCCCATAGACAAACACGGATCTCTCCCTTTCCACCTGTGTGTGTGTGTGTGTGTGTGTGTGTGTGTGTGTGTGTGTGTATGTGTGTGTGTGTGTGTGTGTGTGTGTGTGTGTGTGTGTGTGTGTGTGTGTGTGTGTGTGTGTGTGTGTATGTGTGTGTACTCACCTAGTTGTACTCACCTAGTTGAGGTTGCGGGGGTCGAGTCCGAGCTCCTGGCCCCGCCTCTTCACTGATCGCTACTAGGTCACTCTCCCTGAGCCGTGAGCTTTATCATACCTCTGCTTAAAGGTATGTATGGATCGTGCCTCCACTACATCGCTTCCCAAACTATTCCACTTACTGACTACTCTGTGGCTGAAGAAATACTTCCTAACATCCCTGTGATTCATCTGTGTCTTCAGCTTCCAACTGTGTCCCCTTGTTACTGTGTCCAATCTCTGGAACATCCTGTCTTTGTCCACCTTGTCAATTCCTCTCAGTATTTTGTATGTCGTTATCATGTCCCCCCTATCTCTCCTGTCCTCCAGTGTCGTCAGATTGATTTACCTTAACCTCTCCTCGTAGGACATACCTCTTAGCTCTGGGACTAGTCTTGTTGCAAACCTTTGCACTTTCTCTAGTTTCTTTACGTGCTTGGCTAGGTTTGGGTTCCAAACTGGTGCCGCATACTCCAATATGGGCCTAACGTGCACGGTGTACAGGGTCCTGAATGATTCCTTATTCAGATGTCGGAATGCTGTTCTGAGGTTTGCTAGGCACCCACATGCTGCAGCAGTTATTTGGTTGATGTGCGCTTCAGGAGATGTGCCTGGTGTTATACTCACCCCAAGATCTTTTTCCTTGAGTGAGGTTTGTAGTCTCTGGCCCCCTAGACTGTACTCCGTCTGCGGTCTTCTTTGCCCTTCCCCAATCTTCATGACTTTGCACTTGGTGGGATTGAACTCCAGGAGCCAATTGTTGGACCAGGTCTGCAGCCTGTCCAGATCCCTTTGTAGTTCTGCCTGGTCTTCGATCGAGTGAATTCTTCTCATCAACTTCACGTCATCTGCAAACAGGGACACCTCAGAGTCTATTCCTTCCGTCATGTCGTTCACAAATACCAGAAACAGCACTGGTCCTAGGACTGACCCCTGTGGGACCCCGCTGGTCATAGGTGCCCACTCTGACACCTCGCCACGTACCATGACTCGCTGCTGTCTTCCTGACAAGTATTCCCTGATCCATTGTAGTGCCTTCCCTGTTATCCCTGCTTGGTCGTCCAGTTTTTGCACCAATCTCTTGTGTGGAACTGTGTCAAACGCCTTCTTGCAGTCCAAGAAAATGCAATCCACCCACCCCTCTCTCTCTTATCTTACTGCTGTCACCATGTCATAGAACTCCAGTAGGTTTGTGACACAGGATTTCCCATCCCTGAAACCATGTTGGCTGCTGTTGATAAGATCATTCCTTTCTAGGTGTTCCACCACTCTTCTCCTGATAATCTTCTCCATGATTTTGCATACTATACATGTCAGTGACACTGGTCTGTAGTTTAATGCTTCATGTCTGACTCCTTTTTTAAAGATTGGGACTACATTTGCTGTCTTCTATGCCTCAGGCAATCTCCCTGTTTCGATAGATGTATTGAATATTGTTGTTAGGGGTACACATAGCGCCTCTGCTCCCTCTTTCAATACCCATGGGGAGATGTTATCTGGCCCCATTGCCTTTGAGGTATCTAGCTCACTCAGAATCCTCTTCACTTCTTCCTCGGTTGTGTGCACTGTGTCCAGCACATGGTGGTGTGCCCCACCTCTCCGTCTTTCTGGAGCCCCTTCTGTCTCCTCTGTGAACACTTCTTTGAATCTCTTGTTGAGTTCCTCACATACTTCACGGTCATTTCTTGTTGTCTCTCCTCCTTCGTTCCTTAGCCTGATTACCTCGTCCTTGACTGTTGTTTTCCTCCTGATGTGGCTGTACAACAGTTTCGGGTCAGATTTGGCTTTCGCTGCTATGTCGTTTTCATATTGTCTTTGGGCCTCCCTTCTTATCTGTGCATATTCGTTTCTGGCTCTACGACTGCTCTCCTTATTCTCCTGGGTCCTTTGCCTTCTATATTTCTTCCATTCCCTAGCACACTTGGTTTTTGCCTCCCTGTACCTTTGGGTAAACCATGGGCTCATCCTGGCTTTTTCATTAATCCTGTTACCCTTGGGTACAAACCTCTCCTCAGCCTCCTTGCATTTTGTTGCTACATATTCCATCATCTCATTAACTGGCTTCCCTGCCAGTTCTCTGTCCCACTGAACCCCGTTCAGGAAGTTCCTCATTCCTATGTAGTCCCCTTTCTTGTAGTTTGGCTTCATTCGTCCTGGCCTTCCTGCTTCTCCCTCCACTTGTAGCTCTACTGTGTATTCGAAGCTTAAAACCACATGGTCACTGGCCCCAAGGGGTCTTTCATATGTGATGTCCTCGATATCTGCACTACTCAAGGTGAATACTAAGTCCAGCCTTGCTGGTTCATCCACTCCTCTCTCTCTTGTAGTGTCCCTTACGTGTTGGCACATGAAGTTTTCCAGTACCACCTCCATCATCTTAGCCCTCCATGTATCTTGGCCCCCATGTGGGTCCAAGTTCTCCCAATCGATCTCCTTGTGGTTAAAGTCACCCATGATCAGGAGCTTTGCCCTGCATGCATGAGCTCTTCTGGCCACTCTAGCCAGTGTGTCAACCATCGCTCTATTGCTCTCGTCGTACTCTTGCCTTGGCCTCCTGCTGTTCTGCGGTGGGTTATACATCACTGCTATTACCACCTTGGGACCTCCAGAGTGAAGTGTTCCCGCTATGTAATCAGTTTCTTCTCCGCTGTCTCCTCTCTCCAGCTCATCAAAATTCCAGCGATTTTTGATCAGTGTGTTAGTCTTCTTCTAATAATAATAATAGTAGCAATAATAATTATAACAATAGCAACAACAATATTATCATTATTATTATCATTACCATGCTAAAGCGTGAAACCCGTAGGGAGTGATATATCCCCAGGGTAATGCCAGGTATTCATGTTTGAGGTGAGGAAGATGACCGCAGCCGCAGGTGTTAATCGTGTTATTACTGTGTAGTTTCTGGAGAGTGGAGTGTGGCACCTCGTCTGGCACCTCGTCTGGCACCTCGTCTGGCACCTCGTCTGGCACCTCGTCTGGCACCCAGGCTTGTCTCTAACTCATCTATACGTAACACAGAACACCATTTCGATTATGATCTCGAGGACACACACATACACCAGATACCTGGAGGATGTTTTTTGTGGGGGTGAACGCCCCCAAGGCAGGGGTCCCAGACCCGGCCTCCTGGTGGAGCAATCACAAAATGTCGTGTGTGTGTACAAGACTCAATCATCAGGAAAAACAAAAAAGGAACAAAACACAAATAACTAGCACATAGGAGAGAGGAGCTTACGACGACGTTTCGGTCCGACTTGAACCATTTACAAAGTCACACAAAGACAAAAGAGTGAGGGAGCCAAAATGATAAGATACGTAGATGAATAAGATATGTGCAACAAGCACGTATCTATATATCCCAAACGTTTCGCCCACACGGCAAGCTTCTTCTCAAGCTTCCCTAAAGTTCTTAATTTTTCCGGTAACTTATGTGCCTGATTAAATATAATTTTCAAAGGAAAAAACCCACCAAAATCTCCAACAAGTTAACCCAACTTTTACCAGCTGTTGTCAACCACTTGTAAGAGAAACAACGTAAACAATGTACCGTTGACACCAGTGGAAAAAAAAGACATACGCTATAAAACAACTTTAAACAATGTTTAAATCTGTAAAGACACGTCAGTAAACACTAGAATATATTTATTAGAAAACGTTTCGGTCCTGGGACCTTGATCACCGCTAACTTACACAGGTTAAAACACAGTATACATAGGCGAAGAGTTAGATGTGAGTGACATATAGTGGAATCACATATACGATATTTTTTTCAGGTCACTATGTGTCACTCACATGTCACTCTCCGCCTATATATATATATATATATATATATATATATATATATATATATATATATATATATATATATATATATATATATATATATAATATATATATATATATATATATATATATATATATATATATATATATATATATATATATATATATATATAAATATATATATATATATATATATATATATATATATATATATATATATATATATATATATATATATATATATATATATATATATATATATATATACTGTCGTTTTAACCTCTGTATGTTAGAAGTGATCAAGGTTCTTTTTAGCCTCTGTATGTTAGAAGTGATCAAGGTTCTTTTTAGCCTCTGTATGTTAGAAGTGATCAAGGTTCTTTTTAACCTCTGTATGTTAGAAGTGATCAAGGTTCTTTTTTAACCTCTGTATCTTAGAAGTGATCAAGGTTCTTTTTAACCTCTGTATGTTAGAAGTGATCAAGGTTCTTTTTAACCTCTGTATGTTAGAAGTGATCAAGGTTCTTTTTAACCTCTGTATGTTAGAAGTGATCAAGGTTCTTTTTAACCTCTGTATGTTAGAAGTGATCAAGGTTCTTTTTTAACCTCTGTATCTTAGAAGTGATCAAGGTTCTTTTTAACCTCTGTATGTTAGAAGTGATCAAGGTTCTTTTTAACCTCTGTATGTTAGAAGTGATCAAGGTTCCAGGACCGAACGTTTTCTCATAAATATGTCCTAGTGTTTACTGACGTATCTTTGTAAACCAATTTGTGTGTATCAATTACCACTGACCTTTGTACAGAGCTTCATCACCTCACTACCTGGCCCAGTAAAACCTTTGTCGTCCCATATTAACTGTAGGAAAAATACTTGCCGGTATCATAGTACTGATACCGGCATACTTGTCCAATGTTTCGTCTGTACAACAGGCTTTTTCAGTCGAATACAACACTGGAAGCAGGAGAAGTATTGGCGTGATCAGAGGTAATGGCATAAAGTATTTTTTTTTTATTTTTTAGTGAGGATACACTTTGGTTCTGTTAGCTGTTTTACTCTAAGGTTGTGTCTGACTTGAAAGTCCCTTTGGGTTGTTGAGAGGAGAGGCGGTTCCATTCGTAATTCGTGCCATGGTGGCACACTACCCACTGAGAGAGGCCTAGTCCTGGCTATTAGAGCCTTTTGGGGTGGGGTGTAATATGTTAAGAGTACGTTACATTTATTCAGCGTATGTCACACACCCATATAGGCATGACATCCTGACCAGCGAACCAAATGCCAAGAGTATAACAAGTGGGGCCCCCTTGTTATGCTAGCACCCTGGTTCATCCCAGCCAATCACAAGGAAGCCCACTAAAGTTGTGACCCTTGAGAATCAACACTGGCAGACTTACCTCTAAGTCTGGTTGAAGATGGTTCTCAACGTGTCTCTTGGTAACAAACTGCCTTCCTGTACATCCTCTGTAAATATTGTACATATATTCTCATGCTATTATGGTAAAGGAAATATACATATTTACTCACTGTTGTCTTTTGCTTTTTCCTCATTTCTGCATTAATTATCCTGCTACGAGCAGGCGTGCAAGCCACAAGACTACACTTGTGTTCGTAATAAAAGGTGTGGACACACACGTCAGGAGCAGGTGTGGGCACACGTCAGGGAGCAGGTGTGGGCACAAGATAGGGATCAGGTGTGGGCACACGTCAGGGAGCAACAGGTGTAGCTGCATCATATTAGCACCTTCTTAAAGCTCAGTAAACAAGGTGTGCTGGCAGCAGCAGGCGGAACCCACCAGCAATTATCCAATTATATTTATAATCAAGCGGTAAACTAGCAGGGGTCATACAGCACCTACCTGACCACAAGACCTGATCACCAAGCCCAGCAACAGGGTCTGCCAACAAGACCTGACTATAAAGACCATCAACAACGTCTGGCAACAAGACCTGACTATAAAGACCATCAACAAGATCTACCAACAAGACCTGACTATAAAGACTACCACTAAGACCACTCCACCTACCTCCCTAGTGGACCTTTCAACAAGACAAGACTATAAATTGCCAAGCTAAAATTCAGTTGGCAGCGTTGGTGGATTATTAAGTGAGCAGCCGATCTTTAGTGGGGTAACTTTTTCTGACATGTTACAGGTAGAGTGAAGGAGAAGACGGCGCCTGAGTCGGAGAAAAAGGTCACCATCCGTAGAGTGTGAAACTGATTCACTGCAATCTAATGTAGTTCAACTGACTGTCAGGGTAATCAGCATTTTCTGACTCGAAAAGTTGAAATTTAGAAAGTGTGTGTGTGTGTGTGTGTGTGTGTGTGCACGTGTACTCACCTATTTGTGGTTGAAGGGGTCGATACTCAGCTCCTGGCCCCCGCCTCTTCACTGACCGCTACTGGGTCCCCTCCATGAGCTTTATCAAACCTCGTCTTAAAACTATGTATGGTTCCTGCCTCCACTACATCACTTACCACACTATTCCACTTCCTAACAACTCTATGACTGAAGAAATACTTCCTAACATCCCCTTGACTCATCCGAGTCTTCAACTTCCAATTATGACCCCTTGTTTCTGTGTTCCCTCTCTGGAACATCCTGTCTCTGTCCACCTTATCTATTCCACACAATATTTTGTATGTCGTTATCATGTCTCCCCTGACCCTCCTGTCCTCCAGTGTCGTCAGGCCGATTTCCCTTAACCTTTCTTTGTAGGACATTCCCCTTAGCTCTGCAACTGTTCTTGTTGCAAACTTTTGCACTTTCTCAAATTTCTTGACGTGCTTGACTTGGTGTGGGTTCCAAACTGGTGCTGAGTACTCCAGTATGGGCCTGACGTACACGGTGTACAAAGTCTTGAACGATTCCTTACTGAGGTATCGGAACGATGTTCTCAGGTTTGCAAGGCGCCCATATGCCACAGCAGTTATCTGGTTAATGTGTGCTTCCAGAGACGTGCTTGGTATTATACTCACCCCTAGATCTTTCTCCTTGAGTGAGGTTTGCAGTCTTTGGCCACCTAGCCTATACTCTGTCTGCGGTCTTCTTTGCCCTTTCCCGATCTTCATGACTTTGCATTTGGCAGGGTTAAATTCTAGGAGCCATTTGCTGGACCATGCGTCGAGCCTGTCCACACACATACATTTACCGTCTTCCATACCTCAGGTAGTTGCCCAGTTTTAAGGGATGTGTAGAAAATTGTCGTTAAGGCACACACAGTGTCTCTGCTCCTTCTCTAAGGATCCACAGAGAGATGTCTGGTCCCACTGCCTTTGAGATATCAAGGTGTACACTCTCGGTTTTGTCTTCCCAGTGTCACTTCTGTCTCCACTGTAAATACTTCCTTAAATTTTGTGTTGAGCTCCTCACATACTTCTTGGTCGTTTCTTGTGAGTTCCCCACCTTCTTTCCTCAGCTTGATTACCTGGTCCTTGACTCTTGTCTTACTCCTGATGTGGCTATAAAGCAGTTTCAGGCCAGACTTGACTTTCGATGCTATGTTGTTTTCGTACTGTTGCTGGGCCTCCCACCGTATCTGTGCATACTCGTTTCTGGCTCTTCTACTAATCTCTTTATTTTCCTGGGCTCTTTGCCTCCTGTACTTCTTCGCTTCTCTAGTGCACTTAGTTTTTGCCTCCCTACACCTTCCGGTAAACCCAGGACTTATTCTGGTCTTCCCATTATTTCTGTTGCCCTTGGGAACAAACCTTTCCTCTGCCTCCTTGCATTTTGTTGTTATGTAGTCCATCATTTCAATTACTGACTTTCCTACCAACTCTCTTTCCCACTGAACCTCCTGCAGGAAGTTCCTCATACCTATGTAGTCCCCCCTTTTATAGTTTGGCTTCTCCCTTTCTACTCCTGTTACCCTCTCCACTTGTAGCTCTACTATGCATTCAAAGCTCAGAACCACATGACCACTATCTCCAAGGGGCTTCTCATATGTGATGTCCTCAATGTCTGAGCTACTCAGGGTGAACACAAGGTCGATTCTCGCTGGTTCATCTTTCCCTCTCTCTCTGGTAGTGTCTCTAACATGTTGGTGCATGAGGTTTTCTAGTATCACATCCATCATTTTGGTTCTCCATGTTTTGGGACCCCCATGTGGTTCCAGGTTTTCCCAATCAATCTCCCTGTGGTTGAAATCGCCTATAACCAGCAACTTTGCTCTACTCAAGTGAGCTCTTCTGGCCACCTCAGCCAGTGTGTCCACCACTGTTCTGTTGCTCTCTTCACATTCCTCTCTTGGCCTCCTGCAGTTCTGTGGCGGGTTATTACATCACTGCAATGACTACCTTATGTTCCTCAGACTTAATTGTACCTACTATGTAATCCCTTTCTCCAATATCGTCAATTCCTTCCATTTCCTGATATTCCCATCGGTTTTTAATAAGCAGTGCAACCCCTCCTTCTCCTCTGCTCATTCCATCTTTCCTCACGATCTGATATCCTGGTGGGAAGATTCCGTCTGTTATTGTTCCAATGAGTTCTGTTTCTGTGACTGTTACGATGTCTCGGAACATCTCCTTTATTCTTTCATGCCACTCCTCACATTTATTTGTTATTCCATCTGCATTCGTGTACCAAACCTTCAACTTCTTTTCTAAAACTGTGGTCTTGGGAGAATGGTGGGTTTGGGGGAACAGGTGCCCTGGCAGGGGCTTATAGAGGGTTGGTGTGGGGGTGGGGTTTTTGGTGTGGAGGTGGGGGCAGAGGGCCTATGGGGGCTACAGTGGGGGTGGTGTTTGTTGTGAGGGGGTTGGGAGCAGAGGGTGCAGTGTTTGGGTTACTGTGGGTTAATGTGGGGGTGGGGTTTGTGGTGAGGGGAATGGGGACAGAGGG
The DNA here is from genome assembly GCF_038502225.1 of Cherax quadricarinatus. NCBI lineage: Eukaryota > Metazoa > Arthropoda > Malacostraca > Decapoda > Parastacidae > Cherax > Cherax quadricarinatus. The sequence goes on along the minus strand of NC_091350.1, from coordinate 12,633,229 downwards.
TACAGTGTGTGGGTTTTAAGAACATAAGAACATAAGAAAGAAGGAACACTGCAGCAGGCCTACTGGCCCATACGAGGCAGGTCCAAGTCTCCTACCGGCTTAAGCCAATGCTCCAACCTAGTCAAGTCAGGTCACATTCACTTAAGGAAGGAGCACGGCAACTGACCTCGTAGCACAAGCTAATCGGGTCCAACTCACACTCACTCATGTATTTATCTAACCTATTTTTAAAACTACACAACGTTTTAGCCTCTATAACTGTACTTGGGAGTTTGTTCCACTCATCCACAACTCTATTACCAAACCAGTACTTTCCTATATCCTTCCTGAATCTGAATTTTTCCAACTTAAAACCATTGCTGCGAGTCCTGTCTAGGCTAGATATTTTCAGCAAGTTATTTACATCCCCTTTATTTATTCCTGTCTTCCATTTATACACCTCAATCATATCCCCCCTAATTCTACGCCTTTCCAGAGAGTGCAGATTCAGAGCCCTCAGTCTATCCTCACAGGGGAGATTTCTGATACATGGGATCAACTTTGTCATCCTCCTTTGTATGTTTCCCAGAGCATTTATATCCATTCTGTAATACGGTGACCAAAACTGTGCAGCATAATCTAAATGAGGCCTAACCAAGGATATATAGAGTTGAAGAACAACCTGAGGACTCCTATTATTTATGCTTCTTGATATGAAGCCAAGGATTCTATTAGCTTTATTGCGAACACTTATGCACTGTTGTCTTGGTTTCAGATTATTGCTAACCAGAACTCCTAAATCTTTTTTGCTATCCGTAATATTAAGATCAACATCATTTAGTTTATATGTGGCATGGTTATTGTCCTATCCAACATTTAGAACTTTGAATTTGTCTATATTAAACTGCATCTGCCACTTCTCTGACCACTGCATCAGTCTATTCAAATCTTCCTGGAGTGCTCTAATGTCCTCGTCAGAATGAATTCGACGGCCTATTTTGGTGTCATCGGCAAACTTGCTTATGCTCTCATCAATGTCGTTTATGTAGATTGTGAACAACAGGGGGTCCAACACTGACCTTTGTGGAACACTGCTAGTGACGCTTCCCCACTCTGATTTCTCCCCATTTATGCAAACCCTCTGCTGCCTATTTGTCAACCATGCCTCTATCCAGGAAAAAATTTCTCCTCCAATTCCATGTGCCTTAATTTTCCTCAATAGTCTCTGATGTGGGACCCTGTCAAAAGCTTTACTGAAGTCCATATTCACAATATCATATTCCTTACCATGATCTACCTCCTCAAATACCCTTGTGAAAAAAATTAATAAATTCGTAAGGCAGGAATGCCCCTTTGTAAAACCATGCTCAGATTCGTTGATTAATTTGTGCTTTACAAGGTGGCTACGAACTGCCTCAGCAATTATTGACTCCATAAATTTTCCCACTATGGAGGTTAGGCTTATTGGTCTATAGTTCGAAGCTAAGGACCTGTCACCTGCTTTGAAAATAGGTATCATATTTGCCATTTTCCACTTATCTGGCACCATGCAAGTCTGTAGTGATATATATTGAAAAGATTAGCCAGATGTTTGCTAAGCTCTTCTTTACATTCCTTTAGAACCCTTGCATACAGTTCATCAGGGCCTGGGGATTTGTTAGATTTTAATTTATCAATTTGCCTAAGGACCATGTCACTTGTGACCCTAATCGTGCATAGTTTATTAACATCCTGTTCTACATAATTTATTATTTCTGAAATATCGCTAGTATCTTCCTGTGTAAAAACTGAGAGGAAGTATGTGTTAAAAATTCTACATATTTCCTTATCACTGTCCGTGAGCTAACCCGAGTAACTTTTGAGTGGGCCTATCTTGTCTCTGATCTTACTTCTATATACCTGAAAGAATCCTTTTGGGTTAGTCTTCGATTCTCTTGCAACTTTAACCTCATAATCTCTTTTTGCTTTTCTTATTCCCTTTTTTATTTCTCTCTTTAACTGAATATATTGATTTCTTAACTGCCCCTCTCCTCTTTTGATTTGCCTATATATGCCTCTCTTTTGACCAATGAGATGTTTTAATCTGTTGTTCATCCATTTAGGATCATTTTTGCTTGATCTGATTTCCCTATTTGGAACATAAGTTCTCTGAGCAGCTAGAACTATGCCCTGGAAAACGTCATATCGGCAATCATCACCACCTACCTGACCCATAGTAAGGTCATTCCAGTTCAGCCCACCCAAGTAATTTTTCAATCCTATGAAATCAGCCAAGCGGAAGTCAGGGACAGAGACTTAATTGCCACTATTAGGGGAATTCCATGGTATATTAAAACTGAGTGATTTGTGATCACTTTCACCAAGCTCATCATTAACCTTAAGATTATTAATTAGCGTTTCCCTGCTGGCAAGAACCAAGTCAAGCAGGTTATTTCCTCTAGTTGGCTATGTCACAAACTGTTTAAAAAAACAATCCTGAATCGTAGCAAGAAAGTCACTTGACTCTAAATTTCCTATATATACTCCTGAAGGAGGGAGTATATATAGGCAGGAGGTGATAGTGATAGTAGTGGAGGTAGAAGGTAGTAGTGGGGAAGGTAGTACAGAGAAGGAAGGGCTAGTCATATACTGAGAAAGAGGAGCACTGCAAGGGAGCTAGGTGCCCACAGAGGGTAAGAGCAAGAACACAGAGGGAGGACAAATAAATAAAAAAAATGAAGGAACAAATACCCAAGGCAGAAGAAAGACAACCCAAAGGAAAAAAAAGGAAAGAGGAAAGGGGAAGAGGGAGAAGAAGAAAAAGAAAAAGGAACCAGGTTAAGTCACGGGTGTTCTAAAGTTTGGAGCATTTTACAATGTAGTGGGAGAGGAAGGCATCTACAGAGACGAAGCCAGGACTAAGATTCATACAAGGAAAGTTGTGTATTAGGGAAGATTCAACCAGACGGCGACTGTTAAAGTTGGAAGTAGGGAAGACAGTTTTAGCAGAAGACCAGTCAATAGGATGGCTGTGATCTCTGACGTAACAGAAAGAGCATTGTTAGTGTCGGCAAGAATAACACTACTTTTGTTCTCCCTAAGTCTGTCAGAAAGAGATCGGCCAGTTTCTCCAAAGTACTGAAGAGGACAGGAGGAACAAGAAATAGAGAAGACACCAGGAGCATCTGTAGAGGGAGGAGAGGTATGAACGAGATTAGTGCGAAGAGTGTTAGTCTGGTTTGATGTCTAAGGAACGGAGAGAGTTGTTGAGATTAGAAAGACCGGAAATGTAGGGAAGGCAGAGGACAGAAGAGTTCCCAGGAGTAGAGAGTTTGGGAGAGAAGAAATTACAATAATGTTGGTAGAATTACCGACATTATGTAAAGTAAAAAGACACAAGTGCAACTAATGCGACATTTTATTGTGGCAACGTCTCGCTCTCCAGGAGCTTTGTCAAGCCAGCTTGACAAAGCTTCTGGAGAGCGAAACGTTGCCACAATAAAATGTCACATTAGTTGCACTTGTGTCCTTTTACTTTACAGAAGAAATTACGTTTAGCAGGTGAGAGGGCAGAGTTTATGAAGTGGGAAGGGCAGCCAAGACGGGAAAATGAATTATGAAGAGTGGAAATTTCTGACTGAAGGAACTGAGGATCACAGATGCGGAGAGCACAGAGAAAGAGGGAGATAAGAACACTTTTCTTGACAGAGGAAGTATTATAAGAAAAGTAGTGAATGTACATGCCTTTTTTTGTTATTTTTGAAGTGTTTTGACTGTGACACATGCTGGTGAAGATATAACAAAAAGAGTTTCCATAACAACTGAATCACATGTTATGGAAATAAGTAAAGGACCCCAATGGAAATAAGTCACTCCGTCTGACTTTTTTGGGTTATCCCAGGTTCTCTACACATATGCTGCTATGTATGATAATTCTATGTAACTGTATTTGTGTATACCTAAATAAATTTACTTACTTACTTACTTATGTTGTAGCTTGTGTACCAGACCACAAGTGTTGTACCAGTTGTTGTAGCTTGTGTACCAGACCACAAGTGTTGTACCAGTTGTTGTAGCTTGTGTACCAGACCACAAGTGTTGTACCAGTTGTTGTAGCTTGTGTACCAGACCACAAGTGTTGTACCAGTTGTTGTAGCTTGTGTACCAGACCACAAGTGTTGTACCAGTTGTTGTAGCTTGTGTACCAGACCACAAGTGTTGTACCAGTTGTTGTAGCTTGTGTACCAGACCACAAGTGTTGTACCAGTTGTTGTAGCTTGTGTACCAGACCACAAGTGTTGTACCAGTTGTTGTAGCTTGTGTACCAGACCACAAGTGTTGTACCAGTTGTTGTAGCTTGTGTACCAGACCACAAGTGTTGTACCAGTTGTTGTAGCTTGTGTACCAGACCACAAGTGTTGTACCAGTTGTTGTAGCTTGTGTACCAGACCACAAGTGTTGTACCAGTTGTTGTAGCTTGTGTACCAGACCACAAGTGTTGTACCAGTTGTTGTAGCTTGTGTACCAGACCACAAGTGTTGTACCAGTTGTTGTAGCTTGTGTACCAGACCACAAGTGTTGTACCAGTTGTTGTAGCTTGTGTACCAGACCACAAGTGTTGTACCAGTTGTTGTAGCTTGTGTACCAGACCACAAGTGTTGTACCAGTTGTTGTAGCTTGTGAACCAGACCAAAAGTGTTGTACCAGTTGTTGTAGCTTGTGTACCAGACCAAAAGTGTTGTACCAGTTGTTGTACCTTGTGTACCAGACCAAAAGTGTTGTACCAGTTGTTGTAGCTTGTGTACCAGACCACAAGTGTTGTACCAGTTGTTGTAGCTTGTGTACCAGACCACAAGTGTTGTACAAGGTGTTGTAGCTTGTGTACCAGACCAAAAGTGTTGTACCAGTTGTTGTAGCTTGTGTACCAGACCACAAGTGTTGTACCAGTTGTTGTAGCTTGTGTACCAGACCACAAGTGTTGTACAAGGTGTTGTAGCTTGTGTACCAGACCACAAGTGTTGTACCAGTTGTTGTAGCTTGTGTACCAGACCACAAGTGTTGTACCAGTTGTTGTAGTACAAGGTGTTGTAGCTTGTGTACCAGACCACAAGTGTTGTACCAGTTGTTGTAGCTTGTGTACCAGACCACAAGTGCTTTGTACCAGTTGTTGTAGCTTGTGTACCAGACCACAAGTGTTGTACCAGTTGTTGTAGCTTGTGTACCAGACCACAAGTGTTGTACCAGTTGTTGTAGCTTGTGTACCAGACCACAAGTGTTGTACCAGTTGTTGTAGCTTGTGTACCAGACCACAAGTGTTGTACCAGTTGTTGTAGCTTGTGTACCAGACCACAAGTGTTGTACCAGTTGTTGTAGCTTGTGTACCAGACCACAAGTGTTGTACCAGTTGTTGTAGCTTGTGTACCAGACCACAAGTGTTGTACCAGTTGTTGTAGCTTGTGTACCAGACCACAAGTGTTGTACCAGTTGTTGTAGCTTGTGTACCAGACCACAAGTGTTGTACCAGTTGTTGTAGCTTGTGTACCAGACCAAAAGTGTTGTACCAGTTGTTGTAGCTTGTGTACCAGACACAAGTGTTGTACCAGTTGTTGTAGCTTGTGACCAGACAAAAGTGTTGTACCAGTTGTTGTAGCTTGTGTACCAGACCAAAGTGTTGTACCAAGTGACCAGCCAAAAGTGTTGTACCAGTTGTTGTAGCTTGTGTACCAGACCAAAAGTGTTGTACCAGTTGTTGTAGCTTGTGTACCAGACCACAAGTGTTGTACAAGGTGTTGTAGCTTGTGTACCAGACCAAAAGTGTTGTACCAGTTGTTGTAGCTTGTGTACCAGACCAAAAGTGTTGTACCAGTTGTTGTAGCTTGTGTACCAGACCACAAGTGTTGTACAAGGTGTTGTAGCTTGTGTACCAGACCAAAAGTGTTGTACCAGTTGTTGTAGCTTGTGTACCAGACCAAAAGTGTTGTACAAGGTGTTGTAGCTTGTGTACCAGACCACAAGTGTTGTACCAGTTGTTGTAGCTTGTGTACCAGACCACAAGTGTTGTACCAGTTGTTGTAGCTTGTGTACCAGACCACAAGTGTTGTACCAGTTGTTGTAGCTTGTGTACCAGACCACAAGTGTTGTACCAGTTGTTGTAGCTTGTGTACCAGACCACAAGTGTTGTACCAGTTGTTGTAGCTTGTGTACCAGACCACAAGTACCAGTTGTTGTAGCTTGTGTACCAGACCACAAGTGTTGTACCAGTTGTTGTAGCTTGTGTACCAGACCACAAGTGTTGTACCAGTTGTTGTAGCTTGTGTACCAGACCACAAGTGTTGTACCAGTTGTTGTAGCCTGTGTACCAGACCACAAGTGTTGTACAAGGTGTTGTAGCTTGTGTACCAGACCACAAGTGTTGTACAAGGTGTTGTAGCTTGTGTACCAGACCACAAGTGTTGTACAAGGTGTTGTAGCTTGTGTACTAGACCACAAGTGTTGTACAAGGTGTTGTAGCTTGTGTACCAGACCACAAGTGTTGTACAAGGTGTTGTAGCTTGTGTACCAGACCACAAATTGTCTACAAGCTGTACTTGTAGCTTCAGTCGGTATACATAAGAGAGAGGCGAGCAACAACAACTACCACTCTACAGCCACCACCAGACGGAGGATCGAGTCTGCAACACTGCTGAACCACTAACACCAGGGTTCCTATTTCATAACCCACGATTGTTTTGACCTGTAGATCACACAACAACAGTGCTGCCTCATAATAATAATAATAATAATAATAATAATAATAATAATAATAATTATAATTATAATGAAACTAATAATATAAATAATAATAATAAGAATAATTGGTATAATTATAATAGCAATAACACTAATAATAAATAATAATAATAATAATAATAATAATAATAATAATAATAATAATAATAATAATAATAATGATAATAAAAGAAGATGGCGAGCAGTCATCCAACATTGAAGTTCCTACAACATTGAATATCTGCTCACAATTATGATTGCAGGAACAAGAGCAGCTGCCGGCAAGAACATTAACTTCTGCAAGTGAACAGTCATTAAGAGAGAGAGAGAGAGAGAGAGAGAGAGAGAGAGAGAGAGAGAGAGAGAGAGAGAGAGAGAGAGAGAGAGAGAGAGAGAGAGAGAGAGAGAGAGAGAGAGAGGTACAAAAACACTGACCAGCCTGTCACACCTCATTATCTGGCAAACCTTTCAGTAGTGCCGTGATGGAGGTTCAATATTACTGTGATGGAGGTTCAATATTACTGTGATGGAGGTTCAATACTGCTGTGATGGAGGTTCAATATTGCTGTGATGGAGGTTCAATACTGCTGTGATGGAGGTTCAATATTGCTGTGATGGAGGTTCAATATTGCTGTGATGGAGGTTCAATATTACTGTGATGGAGGTTCAATACTGCTGTGATGGAGGTTCAATATTGCTGTGATGGAGGTTCAATATTGCTGTGATGGAGGTTCAATATTGCTGTGATGGAGGTTCAATATTGCTGTGATGGAGGTTCAATATTACTGTGATGGAGGTTCAATACTGCTGTGATGGAGGTTCAATATTGCTGTGATGGAGGTTCAATATTACTGTGATGGAGGTTCAATACTGCTGTGATGGAGGTTCAATATTGCTGTGATGGAGGTTCAATACTGCTGTGATGGAGGTTCAATATTGCTGTGATGGAGGTTCAATATTGCTGTGATGGAGGCTCAGTATTACTGTGATGGAGGTTCAATATTGCTGTGATGGAGGTTCAATATTGCTGTGATGGAGGTTCAGTATTACTGTGATGGAGGTTCAATATTGCTGTGATGGAGGTTCAATATTGCTGTGATGGAGGCTCAGTATTACTGTGATGGAGGTTCAATATTGCTGTGATGGAGGTTCAATATTGCTGTGATGGAGGTTCAATATTGCTGTGATGGAGGTTCAATATTGCTGTGATGGAGGCTCAGTATTACTGTGATGGAGGTTCAATATTGCTGTGATGGAGGTTCAATATTGCTGTGATGGAGGTTCAATATTGCTGTGATGGAGGTTCAGTATTGCTGTGATGGAGGTTCAATATTGCTGTGATGGAGGCTCAGTATTACTGTGATGGAGGTTCAATATTGCTGTGATGGAGGTTCAATATTGCTGTGATGGAGGCTCAGTATTACTGTGATGGAGGTTCAATATTGCTGTGATGGAGGTTCAATATTGCTGTGATGGAGGTTCAATATTGCTGTGATGGAGGCTCAGTATTACTGTGATGAAGGTTCAATATTGCTGTGATGGAGGTTCAATATTGCTGTGATGGAGGTTCAATATTGCTGTGATGGAGGCTCAGTATTACTGTGATGGAGGTTCAATATTGCTGTGATGGAGGTTCAATATTGCTGTGATGGAGGTTCAATATTGCTGTGATGGAGGCTCAGTATTACTGTGATGGAGGTTCAATATTGCTGTGATGGAGGTTCAATATTGCTGTGATGGAGGTTCAATATTGCTGTGATGGAGGCTCAGTATTACTGTGATGGAGGTTCAATATTGCTGTGATGGAGGTTCAATATTGCTGTGATGGAGGTTCAATATTGCTGTGATGGAGGTTCAATATTGTTGTGATGGAGGTTCAATATTGCTGTGATGGAGGCTCAGTATTACTGTGATGGAGGTTCAATATTGCTGTGATGGAGGTTCAATATTACTGTGATGGAGGTTCAATATTGCTGTGATGGAGGCTCAGTATTACTGTGATGGAGGTTCAATATTGCTGTGATGGAGGTTCAATATTGCTGTGATGGAGGTTCAATATTGCTGTGATGGAGGTTCAATATTGCTGTGATGGAGGTTCAATATTGCTGTGATGGAGGTTCAATATTGCTGTGATGGAGGTTCAATATTGCTGTGATGGAGGTTCAATATTGCTGTGATGGAGGTTCAATATTGCTGTGATGGAGGTTCAATATTGCTGTGATGGAGGTTCAATATTGCTGTGATGGAGGTTCAATATTGCTGTGCTGGAGGTTCAATATTGCTGTGCCGGAGGTTCAATATTGCTGTGATGGAGGTTCAATATTGCTGTGCTGGAGGTTCAATATTGTTGTGACGGAGGTTCAATATTGCTGTGCTGGAGGTTCAATATTGCTGTGCCGGAGGTTCAATATTGCTGTGCTGGAGGTTCAATATTGCTGTGCTGGAAGTTCAATATTGCTGTGCAGGAGGTTCAATATTGCTGTGCCGGAGGTTCAATATTGCCGTGCTGGAGGTTCAATAGAGCTGTGATGGAGGTTCAATACTGCCGAGCTGGAGGTTCAATATTGTTGTGCTGGAGTTTCAATATTGCAGTTCTGGAGGTTCAATATAGCGTGTGGAGGTTCATTATTGCTGTACTGGAGGTTCAATACTGCTGCTGTGTTGGAGGTTCAATGTTGCCTTGCTGGAGGTTCAATATTGCTGTGCTGGAAGTTCAATATTGTTGTAATGGAGGTTCAGTATTGCTGTGCTGGAAGTTCAATATTGCTCTGACGGAGGTTCAATATTGCTGTGCTGGAGGATCAATATTGCCATGCTCGAAGTTCAGAATTGCCGTGCTGGAGGTTCAATAGAGCTGTGATGGAGGTTCAATATTGCTGTGCTTGAGGTTCAATACTGTTGTGCTAGAGGTTCAATAGTGCCGTGCTGGCGGTTCAACAGTGTCGTGCTTCTCGTTCAACAGTGTCGTGCTGGTGGTTAAACAGTGTCATCCTGATGGTTCAACAGTGTCGTGCTGGTGGTTCAACACTGTCGTGCTGGTGGTTCAACAGTGTCGTGCTGATGGTTCAACAGTGTCGTGCTGGTGGTTCAACAGTGCTGTGCTGGTGGTTCAAGAGTGTCGTGGTGTTGGCTCAACAGTGTCGTGCTGGTGGTTCAACAGTCTCGTGTTGGTGGTTCAACAGTGCGGTGCTGGTGGTTCAACAGGGTCGTGCTGGTGGTTCAACAGTGTCGTGCTGATGGTTTAACAGTGTCGTGCTGGTGGTTCAACAGTGTCGTGCTGGTGGTTCAACAGTGTCGTGCTGGCGGTTCAACAGTGTTGTGATGGTGGTTCAACAGTGTCGTGATGGTGGTTCAACAGTGTTGTGCTGGTGGTTCAACAGTGTCGTGCTGATGGTTTAACAGTGTCGTGCTGGTGGTTCAACAGTGTCGTGCTGGTGGTTCAACAGTGTCGTGCTGGTGGTTCAACAGTGTCGTGCTGGTGGTTCAACAGTCTCGTGCTGGTGGTTCAATAGTGTCGTGCTGATGGTTGAACAGTGCCATGCTGATGGTTCAAAAGTGTCGTGCTGGTGGTTCAATAGTGTCGTGCTGGTGGTTCAACAGTGTCGTGCTGGTGGTTCAACAGTGTCGCGCTGGTGGTTCAACAGTGTCGCGTTGGTGGTTCAACAGTGTCGTGCTAGTGGTTCAACAGTGTCGTGTTGATGGTTCAACAGTGTCGCGTTGGTGGTTCAACAGTGTCGTGCTAGTGGTTCAACAGTGTCGTGCTGGTGGTTCAACAGTGTCGCGCTGGTGGTTCAACAGTGTCGCGTTGGTGGTTCAACAGTGTCGTGCTAGTGGTTCAACAGTGTCGTGCTGATGGTTCAACAGTGTCGTTCTGATGGTTCAACAGTGCCATGCTGTTTTTTCGACAATGCCACGCTGACTGTTCAACAGTATCGTGCTGGTGGTTCAACAGTGTCGTGCTGGTGGTTCAACAGTGTCGTGCTGATGGTTCAACAGTGCCATGCTGATGGTTCAACAGTGTCGTGCTGATGGTTCAACAGTGCCATGCTGATGGTTCAACAGTGTCGTGCTGGTGGTTCAACAGTGTCGTGCTGATGGTTCAACAGTGTCGTGCTGGTGGTTCAACAGTGCCATGCTGATGGTTCAACAGTGTCGTGCTGGTGGTTCAACAGTGTCGTGCTGGTGGTTCAACAGTGTCGTGCTGGTGGTTCAACAGTGTCGTGCTGGTGGTTCAACAGTGCCATGCTGATGGTTCAACAGTGTCTTGCTGGTGGTTCAACAGTGCCATGCTGATGGTTCAACAGTGTCGTGCTGGTGGTTCAACACTGTCCTGCTGGTGGTTCAACAGTGTCGTGCTTGTGGTTCAACAGTGTCGTGCTGGTGGTTAAACAGTGTCATCCTGATGGTTCAACAGTGTCGTGCTGGTGGTTCAACAGTGTCGTGCTGGTGGTTCAACAGTGTCGTGCTGATGATTCAACAGTGTCGTGCTGGTGGTTCAACAGTGCTGTGCTGGTGGTTCAGGAGTGTCGTGGTGGTGGCTCAACAGTGTCCTGCTGGTGGTTCAACAGTCTTCTGTTGGTGGTTCAACAGTGCGGTGCTGGTGGTTCAACAGTATCGTGCTGGTGGTTCAACAGTGTCGTGCTGGTGGTTCAACAGTGTCGTGCTGGTGGTTCAACAGTGTCGTGCTGGTGGTTCAACAGTGTCGTGCTGGTGGTTCAACAGTGTCGTGCTGGTGGTTCAACAGTGTCGTGCTGGTGGTTCAACAGTGCCATGCTGATGGTTCAACAGTGTCGTGCTGGTGGTTCAACAGTGTCGTGCTGGTGGTTCAACAGTGTCGTGCTGGTGGTTCAACAGTGTCGTGCTGGTGGTTCAACAGTGTCGTGCTGGTGGTTCAACAGTGTCGTGCTGATGGTTCAACAGTGTCGTGCTGATGGTTCAACAGTGTCGTGCTGGTGGTTCAACAGTGTCGTGCTGATGGTTCAACAGTGTTCAACGTGCTGGTGGTTCAACAGTGTCGTGCTGGTGGTTCAACAGTGTCCTGCTGGTGGTTCAACAGTGTCGTGCTTGTGGTTCAACAGTGTCGTGCTGATGGTTCAACAGTGTCGTGCTGATGGTTCAACAGTGTCGTGCTGATGGTTCAACAGTGCCATGCCGATGGTTCAACAGTGTCGTACTGGTGGTTCAACAGTGCCATGCTGATGGTTCAACAGTGTCGTGCTGATGGTTCAACAGTGCCATGCTGATGGTTCAACAGTGTCATGTTGGTGGTTCACCAGTGCCATGCTGATGGTTCAACAGTGTCGTGCTGATGGTTCAACAGTGCCATGCTGATGGTTCAACAGTGTCGTGCTGATGGTTCAACAGTGTCGTGCTGATGGTTCAACAGTGCCATGCTGATGGTTCAACAGTGTCGTGCTGATGGTTCAACAGTGCCATGCTGATGGTTCAACATTGTCTTGCTGGTGGTTCAACAGTGTCGTGCTGATGGTTCAACAGTGCCATGCTGATGGTTCAACAGTGTCGTGCTGTTGGTTCAACAGTGCCATGCTGATGGTTCAACAGTGTTATGCTGGTGGTTCAACAGTGCCATGATGATGGTTCAACAGTGTCATGCTTGTGGTTCAACAGTGCCATGCTGATGGTTCAACAGTGTCGTGCTGATGGTTCAACAGTGCCATGCTGATGGTTCATCAGTGTCATGCTGGTGGTTCAACAGTGTCGTGCTAATGGTTCAACAATGTCGTGCTGGTGGATCAACAGTGACGTGCTGGTGGTTCAACAGTATCGTGCTGATGGTTCAACAGAGTTGTGCTGATGGTTCAACAGTGTCGTGCTGGTGGTTCAACAGTGTCGTGCTGGTGGTTCAACAGTGTCGTGCTGGTGGTTCAACAGTGTCGTGCTGGTGGTTCAACAGTTCCATGCTGATGGGTCAACAGTGTCGTGCTGGTGGTTCAACAGTGCCATGCTGATGGTTCAACAGTGTCATGTTGGTGGTTCAACAGTGCCATGCTGATGTTTCAACAGTGTCGTGCTGATGGCTCAACAGTGTCGTGCTGATGGTTCAAGTGTCGTGCTGATGGTTCAACAGTGCCATACTGATGGTTCAACAGTGTCGTGCTGGTGGTTCAACAGTGTCGTGCTGGTGGTTCAATAGTGTCGTGCTGATGGTTCAATAGTGCCATGCTGATGGTTCAAGAGTGTCGTGCTGATGGTTCAACAGTGTCATGCTGATGGTTCAACATTGTCGTGCTGGTGGTTCAACAGTGTCGTGCTGATGGTTCAACAGTGCCATGCTGATGGTTCAACAGTGCCGTGCTGATGGTTCAACAGTGCCATGCTGATGGTTCAACAGTGTCATGCTGGTGGTTCAATAGTGCCATGCTGATGGTTCAACAGTGTCGTGCTGATGGTTCAACAGTGTCGTGCTGGTGGTTCAACAGTGTCGTGCTGGTGGTTCAACAGTGTCGTGCTAATGATTCAAGAGTGTCGTGCTGGTGGTTCAACAATGTCGTGCTGGTGGTTCAACAGTGACGTTGTGGTGGTTCAACAGTGTCGTGCTGATGGTTCAATAGTGCCATGCTGATGGTTCAGTGCCATGCTGAGTCAACAGTCGTGCTGTTGGTTCAACAGTGTCGTGCTGATGGTTCAACAGTGTCGTGCTGGTGGTTCAACAGTGTCGTTCTGGTGGTTCAACAGTGTCGTTCTGGTGGTTCAACAGTGTCGTGCTGATGGTTCAACAGTGTCGTGCTGGTGGTTCAACAGTGCCAGTGGTTCACAGTGTGCTGATGGTTCAACAGTGTCGTGCTGGTGGTTCAACAGTGTCGTGCTGATGGTTCAACAGTGCCATGCTGGTGGTTCAACAGTGTCGTGCTGGTGGTTCAACAGTGTCGTGCTGGTGGTTCAACAGTGTCGTGCTGGTGGTTCAACAGTGTCGTGCTGGTGGTTCAACAGTGTCGTGCTGGTGGTTCAACAGTGTCGTGCTGGTGGTTCAACAGTGTCGTGCTGGTGGTTCAACAGTGTCGTGCTGGTGGTTCAACAGTGTCGTGCTGGTGGTTGATGCTGGTGGTTCAACAGTGTCGTGCTGATGGTTCACAGTGCCAGTGGTTCGTGCTGGTGGTTCAACAGATGTCAACGTGCTGGTGGTTCAACAGTGACGTGCTGGTGGTTCAACAGTGTCGTGCTGATGGTTCAACAGTGTCGTGCTGGTGGTTCAACAGTGTCGTGCTGGTGGTTCAACAGTGTCGTGCTGGTGGTTCAACAGTGTCGTGCTGGTTGTTCAACAGTGTCATGCTGGTGGTTCAACAGTGTCGTGCTGATGGTTCAACAGTGTCGTGCTGATGGTTCAACAGTGTCGTGCTGTTGGTTCAACAGTGCCATGCTGGTGGTTCAACAGTGTCGTGCTGGTGGTTCAACAGTGTCGTGCTGATGGTTCAACAGTGTCGTGGTGTTGGTTCAACAGTGCCATGCTGGTGGTTCAACAGTGTCGTGCTGGTGGTTCAACAGTGTCGTGCTGATGGTTCAACAGTGCCATGCTGGTGGTTCAACAGTGTCGTGCTGGTGGTGCAACAGTGTCGTGCTGGTGGTTCAACAGTGTCGTGCTGGTGGTTCAACAGTGTCGTGCTGGTGGTTCAACAGTGTCGTGCTGGTGGTTCAACAGTGTCGTGCTGGTGGTTCAACAGTGTCGTGCTGGTGGTTCAACAGTGTCGTGCTGGTGGTTCAACAGTGCCATGCTGATGGTTCAACAGTGTCGTGCTGGTGGTTCAACAGTGTCGTGCTGGTGGTTCAACAGTGTCGTGCTGGTGGTTCAACAGTGTCGTGCTGGTGGTTCAACAGTGTCGTGCTGGTGGTTCAGCAGTGTCGTGCTGGTGGTCCAGTGTTTACATTGGAATATTAGAGGAAGTTCGTCAAGTATTAAAAGTATCGGACACAAAGTGTAACCAGTTGGTAGTCTCATGTAATAATACACAACACTGCCTTCTAAGTTGTGAAACGTTTCGGTAATATAGAAAACTAAGTACTGCATATGTTTCGCTCAGTCCCGGGAAACTGAGACTTGATTAAGGTCCAGGATGAACCGAAACGTCGTCTAATGTTTTTCCTCCAAGTCCTGGATTATGAAGTATTTTCTCTGGTGATCGTGAGTGTAGTGTGAATGACAGTGTAGTGTGAGTGAAAGTGAGTGAGTGCAGTGTGAGTAAAAGTGAGTGAGTGTAGTGTGCGTGAAAGTGAGTGAGAGTGCAATGTGAGTGAAAGTGAGAGTGCAGTTTGAAAGTGAGTGAGAGTGCAATGTGAGTGAGAGTGCAGTGTAAGTGAAAGTGAGTATAGTGTGAGTGAAAGTGAGCGTAGTGTGAAAGCGAGTGAAAGTGAGTGTAGTGGGAGTGAAAGTGAGTGAGAGTGTAATGTGAGTGAAAGTGAGAGTGTAGTGTAAGTGAAAGTGAGTGAGAGTGCAATGTGAGTGAAAGTGAGTGAGTGTAGTGTGAGTGAAAAATTTTTTGAAAATAAGAAAAAATTTTGGAGTGAGATTAATAAGTTAAAGAAGACTAATTAACAAATGGACTGGATTGTTAAAAATTGGAGAGAAGAGTGATTAAATGGAGAGTTAGAGGTATTGGGAAGATGGAGGGAATATTTGGAGGAATTGTTGTATGTTGATGAAGATAGGGAAGCTGTGATTTCGTGTATATTGCAAGGAGGAATAACATCTTGTAGGAGTGAGGAAGAGCTAGTTGTGAGTGGGAAAGTTCGTGAGGCAGTGGGTAGAATGAAAGGGAGTAAAACAGCTGGGATTGATGGGATAAAGATAGTTCTGGAGTGGTTGGTGCTTTTATTTAATAAATGTATGGAAGAGGGTAAGGTACCTAGGGACTGGCAGAGAGCATGCATAGTTCCTTTGTATAAAGGCAAAGGGGACAAAAGAGAGTGCAGAAATAATAGGAGAATAAGCCTGTTCAGTATACCTGTATAAAGTGTATGGTAGAGTTATTATTGAAAGAATTAAGAGTAAGACGGAGAGCAGGATAGCAGATGAACAAGGAAGCTTCAGGAAGGGTAGAGGGTGTGTAGACCAAGTGTTTACAGTGAAACATTTAGGTGAACAGTACTAAGATAAGGGTAAAAAGGTTTTTATGGCACTTATGGATTTTGAAAAGGCGTATAACAAGGTGGATAAGGAAGCAATGTGGTGGATGTTGCAAATGTGTGGAATAGGAGGTAGGTTACTGAAAGCAGTGAAAAGTTTTTACGAGGATAGTGAGGCTCAGGTTAGAGTGTGTAGGAGAGAGGGAGATTATTTCTCAGTAAAAGTAGGCTTAGACAATGATGTGTGATGTCACTATGGTTGTTCAATATATTTATAGATGGGGTTGTAAGATAAGTGAGTGCTCGGGTGTTGGCAAGAGGTTTGGGGTTAAAAGATAAAGAATCTAACACAAAGTGGGAGTTGTCACAGTTGCTCTTTGCTGATGACACTGTTCTTTTGAGCGATTCTGTAAAGTAAAAGGACACAAGTGCGACTAATGTGACATTGCATTGTGGCAACGTTTCGCTCTCCAGGAGCTTTGTCAAGCCGTTACAAACAATACATGGACACAGAGGATATATATAGGTTTAGAGTGAGGTGCAGTGCTAGTGGTAGTAGTAGTAGTGATATAAGTTGTAGTAGTAGTAGTGATATAATATGGTAGAACAATTAACTTGCACATGAGTAAAAGGATATAAAATCTATTACTTGGGTAGCATAAAAATAATAGGTTAGACAAATATTTCTGTTGGAGGTTGAATTAGAGAAGGCCTGTTTCAGTGTTCATCCTCTGTAATGTGCTTGTGTAGCATTAGCAGGAGAGATTATGTGATGGCAGGGTTTACTGTTTTCATGATTCTTGCTAAGACTTCAGAGATGGTGAAGATACCTTTGTTTTGTTTAATTGTATTAGAAACAGCGATTAGAGATAATTCAAGGCACTTGCGTCTGCGGAAATTAGTTTCTTTGATCATTAACTGGGCGTAACTGAATTTCGTGAGATGATTGGTGGAATTTCCGTGTTGTACGCAGGCATTGTTCAAGTTATCGTTCCTACATGCATAAATGTGTTCATTGAGGCGGGTGTCGAGGTTTCTTGCTGTTTCACCTACATAAGTCTTGTCGCAGCCTCCACAGGGTATAGTGTAAACCCCTGCGTTGACTGGTTCATGGTGCTTGGATTTTGTCCTGGTTAGATCCTTTATTGAAGTGCTGGAAGAAATGGTGACTCTAGTGTTAACTTGTTAAAGTACTTTATAAACGTTTAATGCAACCTGGCTGTCAGGAAGAATTATATATTTGTTAGGAGTGGTGTTGGTGCGTGGAGAATTAATGATCTGAAGAGCTCTTTTCTTTCAATCTTTGATGATAAAGGAAGGAAAATGTACAGTGAAGGTTTGGTGAATGTATGTACATTCCTCGTCAAGAAACTCAGGACTATATATTCGGTATGCTCTTAGGAAAAATCCGATGATGATGATTCTTTTGGTCTCAGTATCTTGACTGGAACAGAAGTGTGCGAGATTGTTTTTATTTGTAGGTTTCCGGTAAACTCGAAATCTTAGGTTATCTACTTTGTGAATGAGGACGTCATTGTTTGTAAGGGCTTGACAAAGCTCCTGGAGAGCGAAACGTTGCCACAATAAAATGTCACATTAGTTGCAATTGTGTCCTTTTACTTCACATACTGTCGGTAATTCTACCAACATATATAAAATCTGTGAGAGATTCTGAAGAGAAGTTGCAGAGGTTGGCGGATGAGTTTGATAGGGTATGCAAAAGAAGAAAATTGAAAGTGAATATGAAAGAGTAAGGTGATGAGGATAACAAAAAAATTAGGTAACGAAAGATTGGATATCAGATTGGATGGAGAGAGTATGGAGGAGGTGAATGTATTCAGATATTTAGGAGTGGATGTGTCAGCAGATGGGTCTATGAAATATGAGGTGAATCATAGAATTGACGAGGGGAAAAAGGTGAATGGTGCACTGATGAGTATGTGGAGGCAAAGAACTTTGTCTAAGGAAGCAAAGAGGGGAATATATGAGAGTATAGTTATACCAACACTCTTATATGGGTGTGAAGCATGGGTGGTGAAAGTTGCAAAAAGGAGAAGGCTGGAGACAATGAAGATGTCGTGTCTAAGGGCAGTGTGTGGTGTGAATATAATGCAGAGAATTCGTAGTTTGGAAATTAGGAGGAGGTGCAGCATTACCAAAACTAATATCCAGGAGGCTGAGGAGGGGTTGTTGAGGTGGCTCGGACATGTAGAGAGAATGGAACAAAATAGAATGACTTCGAGAGTATATAAATCTGTAGTGGAGGGAAGGCAGGGTAGGGGTCAACCTAGGAAAGGTTGGAGGGAGGGGGTAAAGGAGGTTTTGTGTTTGAGGGGCTTGGACTTCCAGCAAACATGCGTGAGAATTAGATAAGAGCGAATGGAGACAAATCGTTTTTAGGATTTGACGCGCTGTTGGAGTGTGAGCAAAGTAACATTTATGAAGGGATTCAGGGAACCGGCAGGCCAGACTAGAGTCTTAAAGGTTGGAAGTACAGTGCCTGCACTCTGAAGGAGGGGTGTTAATGTTGCAGCTTAATACCTGTAGCGTAAGTGCGCCTCTGTCAAGACAGTGATGAAGTGAATGATGGTGAAAGTTTTTCTTTTTCGGGCCACCCTGCCTTGGTGGGAGACGGTCGATGTGTTAATAATAATACAAAAAATATTCTCTTGTTATTTTATTCATTAAAAGATTTAATTAGACTCCGAAATCGTACGAGTTTTGGTATTGTGATCTTAATTGTGTTACCTAAGCTGTGTGAGTATTATTATATATATAAACAACCAGTATATAGGAGAAAGACACTTAGGACGAAGTTTCGGTCCAGTTTGGACCATTAACTAGTCACAAGTCGGACCGAAACGTAGCCATAAATTTTTGTCCTTTATGCTGGTTATTTGTGAGTTATTCCAGTCACGGTATTCTGACCGTTTTTTTAACCCTTAATGTGAATATAATTCTATTGTTACCCTATTATATTTTCGATTACTATTATTTGGTATTTATGTCACATTTAACTTTTAACTAGATTTTAACCTACATTGTTGCAGTGTTGCTCTTCTGGTACAGCGTCCTCGTTTAAGTGGTTATTTTGCACGAATTATTCAATTTCCTTTTGAAAATTCTATCATAATCTTCCCTAATATATGTAAGTTTTTATACAGAGACATTATGACTTAAGTCTGATGGAGAAGTTTTAAATATGTTTAAAACTGTGTTACTTTTGTTATAATGAATTTTAGATTCTGATGATGGATGAAGGAACATCCGGAATGTTAATGAGAAATTGTAGAATCATTAAAAATGGTGTTTGATGCAGTTTAGGTCTCAGACCGAGCCGCGGGGGCGTTGACCCCCGAAACCTTTCCCAGATATACTATAGGTATATATGTATATATGTCGTGCCGAATAGTAATTGGTAAGTTAGCAAAAACTCATTTAAAATTAAGTCATTTCTAAAATTTTCTCTTATATGTTTAAAGATATATTTTTTTCATATATATTAATGTAAAGGTTAATAATTTTGTACCAAAAGAGCCTTAGAAAACTTACCTAACCTTATTATAACAAGCGCAATTTAAATTTAGCCTAATCCAACGAAATATACTTAAGATAAGATTACAATAATTAAATAATAAACAAACACAATGAAATATATTATTCTCGTTAGGTTCAGAATGATTTTTGCGAAATTATTGCATACACAATTTTCGCTTGCCTTATTCGGCAAGAAGAGCATTGCTATATAAGCCAAAATAGCAAGTTTTACCTATTCGGCACGATATATATATATATATATATATATATATATATATATATTATATATATATATATATATATATGCATATATGTATATATATATATATGTATATCATAAATATATATATATATATATATATATATATAAATATATATATATATATATATATATATATATATATATATATATATATACACACACACAAACACTGATCTCTGGCTGAAGGAGACTCGAACCTACGAACCTTGGAACAAGGTACGCAGTGCTTTACCAATCTACCCACACTGGACCAATACCTTGGAGTCCAGCTTGCGCTAGACTTTGATCCAAGGCAGCCAGCTTTCAGGGAGAAGGCTTACAGCTTTTCATCTCATCCCCTGCATGCATCAGCCTTACTAGAGATTTTTAACAATGCAAGGAATTTGCAAGAGCAGGCGAAATATACACAAACACTGATCTCTGGTCCAGTGTGGGTAGATTGGTAAAGCACTGCGTACCTTGTTCCAAGGTTCGTAGGTTCGAGTCTCCTTCAGCCAGAGATCAGTGTTCGTGTATATTTCGCCTGCTCTTGCGGATTCCTTGTATATATATATATATATATATATATATATATATATATATATATATATATATATATATATATATATATATATATATATATGTCGTGCCGAATAGGCAGAACTTGCGATCTTGGCTTAAATAGCAACGTTCATCTTGCCATATAGGACAAGTGAAAATTTGTGTATGCAATAATTTCGCCAAAATCATTCTGAACCAAACGAAAAAAAAAAATATATTTGATTGTGTTTGTTTAGTACTAAATTATTGTAAACGTATTTAAAATATATTTAGTTGGGTTAGGCTAAAATAAATTGCGCTTCTTATAATAAGGTTAGGTAAGTTTTCTAAGATTCTTTTGGTGCAAAATTAAAAATTTTTACATTAACATTAATGAAAAAAATATATCTTTAAACGTATAAGAGAAAATTTCAGAAGGGATTTAATTTTAAATGAGTTCTTGCTAATTGACCAGTTTTACATATTCGGCAGTGGACGGGCAGTGGAACCAAGCTACACTTCCAGTCAGACTAGGAGGCATTGGTGTCCGCAAGTCATCACAGATTGCGTTACCTGCTTTTCTGTCCTCGTGTATTGCATCCAGAGAGCTTGTAGCAGCGATTCTCCCTGAACATCTTAGGGACAAGATTGGAGTCCAGGACCAAAAATTCATTGACGGAGCAATGATCTGGGATAATCTAACGGGCTCAGAAACCAGACCTGCTCCCCCCAACAACTACAAACAATCGCACTGGGATGGTCCAATAGTGGAAAATATAGCCTCAACAATGCTTCAGAGTGTGTCAGGGAAGGATAGAGCCCGCCTGCTGGCAGTGAGAGCCCCTCATGCTGGGGACTTTCTGTTGGCTGTTCCCAGCTCCAGCCTTGGCACACGCCTCGACCCACAGACCATCCGCATCGGTGTTGCCCTTCGACTTGCCGCTCCTATTCTCGCTGAACACAGGTGTATTTGTGGCAGTGAAGCAGCAGACCAACTCGGGTACCATGGTCTTGTGTGCTGTAAATCCGAGGGAAAGATTGCAAGACATGAGGAGGTTAATAACATTATCAAGAGGAGCCTCACGACAGCTGGATGCCCAGCAGTAAGGGAGCCACCCCAACTATGCAGATCTGATGGCAGCCAGAAGCGTCCAGATGGTATCACCCTTCAAGCCTGGACAGATGGGAAGCAGGTGGTGTGGGACTATACATGTGCATCTACCTTGGCTGATACCTATCTCCAATACACCAGGGAGGAAGGAGGGGCAGCTGCCAGCTTCAGGGAGTCCCAAAAGTCTAGAAAATATGGAGAACTTGCCCATCATTATATGTTTGTTCCCATAGGCTCAGAGACCCTTGGCTCATGGGGAAAGAGTGCATCTAAATTCCTTAAGGAGCTGGGAAAAAGACTCATCAGGGTAACTAGGGATCCCAGGACAGCTAGTTTTCTGTTCCAGCGGCTCAGTGCGGCTGTTCAAAGGGGTAATGCCTGCTGTATTTTGGGCACACGCCCCAGCTCTGAGGAGCTGGATGAGATTTTCGCCCTATAATCGGTGATACACACGTAACAACATGTACCGTATATGCCACCTTTATATGAACAATGTATCTCTTAAATCTTCTGTACCATATTATGTAATAAAATATTCCTATTGGTAAAAAAAAATATATACTAAAAGATGGGGTGGTAGGGGAAGTGGAATATTCAAACGGCTTACCTGGAGGTTACCTGGAGGTTATTCCGGGGATCAACGCCCCCGCGGCCCGGTCCACGACCAGGCCTCCCGATGGATCAGGGCCTGATCAACCAGGCTGTTACTGCTGGCCGCACGCAGTCCGACGTACGAGCCACAGCCCGGCTGATCCGGCACTGACTTTAGGTATCTGTCCAGCTCTCTCTTGAAGGCAGCCAGGGGTTTATTGGCAATTCCCCTAATGCTTGATGGGAGGCTGTTGAACAGTTTTGGGCCCCGGACACTTATGGTGTTTTCTCTTAGTGTACCAATGGCGCCCCTACTTTTTATTGGCGGCATTTTGCATCGCCTGCCCAGTCTTTTACTTTCGTAGGGAGTGAAGAAATCCAAATATTCTTCCTTGAAGCCTTTTTGTCCACTTCTCCGAGGCTATGGGTCCCACAATTTACACCAGAGGTGGACCCCATCCTATATATAAATATATATATATATATATATATATATATATATATATATATATATATATATATATATATATATATATATATATATATATATTGATTTATGAATGTATAATGATGGGCCACGACTATGAGGTCCCAGGAACTGCTTTTTTTTATCAGTTTTAACCCGAGGAAAGCTCTTGAACGATAGGGAGTCATATAACATCTAGAGAATGGGAGGAATTCAGGTTCGATCCAAGGAAGGGTAGGGTAAATCCACTTCCTTGGATCATGGGCTCCCTGACCGGCTTGAGAGACCGGCATGAGAGACATGGCTTAAGAGACCGGCTTGAGAGATCCCAGAGACTGTTTTATCTCAGGTCTGCATAATAAAACTATCAAACTAACTCCCTTTTTGCATGTAGATGAGCATGTGTTCATTGTTTTGTCTTGGCCAGAAAGGTTCTCATTGTTGCCTCTGTCTTGACGCTGGCAACAAGTTGTAGTCTCTGGCCTATAATATTTCCAGTGGCTGGACGTAAGAACAGACCGACCCATCTCTCTCTCCCATTCCTCCAACCTCTCCCATTACCCTTACCCCCTATCTATTAATCTTCCATCCCCCTCCCCTCCGTTCCTTCCACTTCCTCCCCTTCCCCTGAGGGAGCCGTGTATGGTCACAGAGACAATATTTGAGGTGTGTGGGCGGTGATCCCCAGACGACTACACGTAATTCTATATTATGTGAACGTTGCTCAAGTGTTCCCTACGTCTCCTTCTCCTTCCCTCCCCCCCTCTCTCTTCCCGTTATCTCCCCCTCCCCCTGCTCCTCCCTCCATCTCTCCCCCTCTCTCTCCGACCCCTCCCCCTCTCTCCCTCCCTCCTCAGGGTCGTCTGACCTCTACGACTGAGAGGTTAGGCTTTCCTCTTGACTTCCGGATGCCTCATCTTGTGTGTCTTACCAGGTTTCTTTTCTCAGTTATCGACTTCAGAAGACATCCTTAGGTACATCAGCTGGGACGTGTGATATGCAACATATATAAATATCATAGTGATTTAAAATAAATCCTTCACATTCTTCATTCCCTCTCTCTTCACACCATTTCACTTCTTTTATATTTTTCCCTATCGTTCCTCTCCCTCCTTACCAGGGCAAATGGTCAACGAATGTAATGTACTCCTGGCTGCCTTCAAGAGGGAGCTGGACAGATACCTAATGTCAGTGCCCGATTAGTCGGGCTGTGGTTCGCACGTTGGACTACGTGGGCCAGCAGTAACAGCCTAGTTGATCAGGCCCTCATCCACCGGGAGGCCTGGTCATGGACTGGGTAGCGGGGGTATTGACCCCCGGAACATACTCCAGGTAGTCAGGTAGGCAGATTACCCAAGAAAGTCAAGGATTATACCTCATATTCATTATAATAGTTAGCTTGTTCCTCAGGATGTGCCTCACAACAGTCTATCTGGAAGGAGTTCCGGGGCTCAACGCCCCCGCGGCCTGGTCCATGGCCAGGTCTCACGGTGGATTGCTCAACCAGCCTGTTACTTTTGGCCATACGCAATCCAACGTACGAACTACAGCCCGGTTTGTCAGGCACTGACTTTAGTTATCTGTCCAGTTCCTTCTTGAAGACAGAAAGAGGTCTATTAGTACCTCCCTCTCATGGTATGATGGGAGGATGTTGAACAGTCTTGGGCCCTAACATAATAAAAACCTTTCAAAGGGTTCTAAGAAGCAAGATCGCCAACCATTATGATTCCCAACAAGTGCACAAAGTCAGTACCAGATCAGCTGGGCTGTGGTTCGTACGTTGGACTACGTGCGGTCAGCAGTAACAGCCTGGTCGATCAGGCCCTGATCCACCGGGAGGCCTGGTTGTAGACCGGGAGGTGGGGGCGTTGCTCCCCGGAATGCCCTCTAGGTAGACTCCAGATAGAGCAGCATGGGTTCAGAGCAGGTCCCTCCTGCCTCTCACAACTACTGGACCACTATGACATGGTCTTGGGTGCACTGGAGGATAAACAATACACATGTAGTGTACACAACTATGCAAAAGGCTTCGACAAGAGCGATCATGGTGTAATAGCGCACAAAATGCGTAATAAGTAAATAACTAGAAAAGTGGATAGATGGATCTTTTAACTTTCTGGCCAAGAGAACAAAAAGAGTAATAAACAGAGTTAAGTCAGAGGCTGTCACAGTGAAAAGCTCTGTTCCACAAGGTATGGTACTTCCTCCCATCCTGTTCCTCTTCCTTACATCCGGCAGAGACACAAGTATAAACCACATCACAAAGTCTTCCTTTGCAGGTGACACTAAAATTTCCATGAGTTTTCCTTTTAGGACACTAAATTTTCAAGGGAATATAAACCAAGGTTTCCAATAAGCAACGGAAAACAATACGATGTTCAATGAGGACAAATTTTAGTTACTCTGTTGTGAAAAACTGAAGGAAATAATAGCTAGTACGGAGTATACAACAAATTCTAATCACACAATTGAGCGAAAAACTAATGCGAAGGACCTAGGAGTGATAATGTCAGAGGATCTCACATTCAAGGATCACAACAGTCACTATCACATCTGCGAGGAAAATGATAAGATGGATAATGAGAATTTCAAAATAAGGGATGTCATATGCCAGTGATAATCCTCTTTAAGTCACTTGTTCTCTCTAGGTTGGAATGCTGCTGTACACTAACAGTCCCTTTCTAGACAGGAAAAATCGCAGATCTAGAGAATATAGAGAGAGTCTTCACCGGACGTGTTAGTTCAGTTATGCATCTTAATTAGTGGGAAAGGTTGAAGTACTCTGACCTGTACTTCCTGGAACGCAGAAGAGAAAGATACATTATAATTTTCACTTGGAAAATCCCTGAGGGACTAGTCCCAAATCTGCTCAGAGAATGTGTAACATAACCCAATGAAAAGCAGGGGTACTATGAGTACATTAGTAGACAACACAATAAATGTCCAGGGACCAAAACTGTTCAACAGCCTCCCATCATACGTAAGAGGAATTACCAATAAACCCTTGACTTTTTTCAAGATGGAGGTGAACAGCTACCCAAAGTCAATGCGGGATCAGCCGGGCTATGATTCGTACCCTGAACTGTGTGCGGTCAGTAGTAACAGCCTGGGTGATCAGACTCTGACCCACTGGGAAGCCTGGTCGTGGACCGGGCCACCGGGGGCGTTGAACCCTGCAGGTTGACCTGCCAGAGGTAGATATAATAATAATAATAATAATAATAATAATAATAATAATAATAATAATAATATACACACATGCCTGTTAGTGTAATACTCAAGCATTATCAACCATAATAAAATAAACAAAACAAACAGAAACTAACTTGTCTTCTGTAAGTTTTTAGTGAGATGTGACTGACATGACTGGTAGAAGCTTTGATATTAGCTGCAATGTTATACAGATATTCTCTCATTTTTTCCTCCACCGACTGTAGCCTTTCCCTCTTATTAGTTTTTTATGTTTGTGATCACAGAAAATCCCAACTCACACAGGTAATATGCGGAAAATTGCCTGAAAATAACCAGATGATCGTAAACCAAACGCATCACAATGTCTTTCGTCCTAATATTAATCACGTATTTATTAATAACTCACATGGAGATAGAAACTCAGGAGATAAATTGATTTGTATATTTCGATCCCCATCTGGGATCCTCTGCTGATGAGGATCCCAGAAGGGGATCGAAATATCCAGATCAATTAATCTCCTAAGTTTGTGTCTCCATGTAGGTTATTATTAATCTCCAAAGTTTGTGTCTCCATGTAGGTTATTATTAATCTCCTAAGTTTGTGTCTCCATGTAGGTTATTATTAATCTCCTAAGTTTGTGTCTCCATGTAGGCTATTATTAATCTCCTAAGTTTGTGTCTCCATGTAGGTTATTATTAATCTCCTAAGTTTGTGTCTCCATGTAGGTTATTATTAATCTCCTAAGTTTGTGTCTCCATGTAGGTTATTATTAATCTCCTAAGTTTGTGTCTCCATGTAGGTTATTATTAATCTCCTAAGTTTGTGTCACCATGTAGGTTATTATTAATCTCCTAAGTTTGTGTCACCATGTAGGTTATTAATCACTGACAAGTGTTCACTACACTTTATTACTATTTTACTATAATTGTGTTGTTATTGCTGCTACTCCTTCACTGTGTTGCATTTAGGTTGTGTGTTGCATTTTGGTCGAGTATTCGAAAAAATATATAACAACTCTTCTGTAGTAGTTAATTATACAACAAATACTATTAAAGAACAGTTGTGGTGTTTCAATTAAAACGATAAAACTAGGAAAAATTACTGACACTCGCTGCATCCTGGTGGAAAACACTGGTACACACCATACTCTCTTACTTGTAATATCTTATTGTAATTCTCATGTATTTCGTAATGGCACAGCGCCATTATGAGCAGCAGTAATCTACATAGTCGCTTCCTTGAGTTGAAGCCTATAGAATTCAAGATGGTCATTAAGGTAGCTTGCTTAAGCTTCAAGTTAACTGAGCTTGCGAGAGTCATTAACGTTGCCGGGTTAAGCTCAAACTCACCAAGTTCACGTGAGTCATTAAGATTACTTATAACCTGTCATGAATATTGAATTCTCTTAAATAGGGATTAAAGTGAACTTTCAGTGTACATGCACTCAGATATACACACCTCTCAGCGCTTATACAGAGCAATACACACTCCTCTCAGCATATATACACTGAGATGTTGGTTGGTTGGTTAATCGAACTCAGCCTAACAAAACACGAGGGTCATTAACGCAGTATGTCCCTTGTTTACCATCAATCAGGAATACTTTGATCTGATATAGGGGCGTATTAGCATTGAAGCACAATCTAGGTGTACATGTACTCTCCTCTATGTGTACATGCATTGCTTCAGTGCACACACAACCAAAGATATATGCTAATCAGAATACATACAATTTGTCCACACATCTCAGTGTATACACACCCTTGCCTCGGTAGGTAAACTTTGTCTCTCTCTCTATCCAACAACTTTATCCTCTTCCTCGCGTCGTTTTTATCATACTTTATCTTATCATCACATCACGAATTCCTATATATTAAATAAATTATAAAAGATAGACCAATAATATATATTTTCTTTCTCAAGTTAATATTAAGTTGGTTGGCTGTTCCTCCTGGATGACAACAATATCATCGTTCCAGCCTCCACGAGATACACTAACCCTTGTATAATATACTCTGGTTACAGTGAATCCCTTCTAATGATAATATGAATATTATCATTATGTATATATATATATATATATATATATATATATATATATATATATATATATATATATATATATATATATATATATATATATATATATATATATGCAATAAGATCACAGTAAACAGGTGATTTCAAAATATGCAAAACAACCACTCTGAAAGAATAGAGAAATTCCAAGCGCTTTCGTGACTACTCACATTATCACTTGATAATGTGAGTAGTCACGAAAGCGCTTGGAATTTCTCTATTCTTTCAGAGTGGTTGTTTTGCATATATATATATATATATATATATATATATATATATATATATATATATATATATATATATATATATATATATATATATATGTCATATGTCGTGCCGAATATGTAAAACTGGTCAATTGGCAAGAACTCATTTAAAATTAAGTCCTTTCTTATACGTTTAAAGATATATTTTTTTCATTAATGTTAATGTAAAATTTTTTTAATATTTTTTTCATTAATGTTAATGTAAAAATTTTTAATTTTGCACCAAAAGCGTCTTAGAAAACTTCCTTAACCTTATTATAACAAGAGCAATTTATTTTAGCCTAACCCAACTATATATATTTTAGATTTGTTTACAGTAATTTAATACTAAACAAACACAGTGAAATATATTTTTTTCGTTAGGTTCAGAATGATTTTGGCGAAATTATTGCATACAAGATCCTCCAAGTGTCTTAACTTATTCTGAGGTTTCAGTCTTACACCATGTGGATTCATTCATCAGCTAGAGAATATGAGGTAAACAAGTTTGATCCAGGGAAGGGGTGGGATAAGTACCATTAGAACAAGAACCCTTCAAATTCTTGAGGGCAGGATACTGTAATACGTATATGTTAATAGTTCTTGTACCAGTTTCACTTAACACTAATAATCATATTATTAACACAACACGAGCATAATAAGTGGCCCTGTAGTACACCACTTGGTATCAAAAAGTGTACTTCATCAGTATTAATAGCTTAAAATATAGCTGAGTGTTGTTTAAGACTGAATTGAACCAGTCTAAATATCGTGTGTAGATAGCTAGCAGTTTTTTGTATAATATGTCATGGTTCACTGTGTCAAATGACTTTCGTAAAGACTAAGGTTACCATCCTAGTTCATTGTGATATTTAAGTAAGATCACCCACCTGAACTTGTAACCTACACACACACACACACACACACACACACACACACACACACACACACACACACACACACACACACACACACACACACACACACACACACACACACACACACACACACACACACACACACACACACTCACACAACACACACAACACACACAACACACACAACACACACAACACACACAACACACACACACATACACACACACACACATACACACACACACACATACACACACACACACAGACACACACACACACACACACACACACACACACACACACACACACACACACACACACACACACACACACACACACACAAACACACACACACACACACAGCAGAGCAAAGTTGCTGGTTATGGGGGATTTCAACCACAGGGAGATTGACTGGGAAAACCTGGAGCCACATGGGAGTCCCGAAACATGGAGAGCCAGGATGTTGGACGTGGTGCTGGAAAACCTCATGCACCAACATGTTAAGAACACTACCAGAGTGAGAGGGGAGGATGAACCAGCAAGATTGGACCTTGTGTTCACCCTGGGCAGCTCAGATATTGAGGACATCAAGTATGAGAGTCCCCTAGGAGCTAGCGACCACGTGGTTCTGTGATTTGAATACATAGTAGAGCTGCAAGTGGAGAGAATAACAGGAGTTGAATGGGAAAAGCCTGACTATAAAAGAGGGGACTACATAGGGTTGAAGTACTTCCTGCGGGAGGTCCAGTGGGACAGAGAACTGGCAGGAAAGCCAGTAAATGAAATGATGGAATATGTAACAACAAAATGCAAGGAGGCAGTGGAAAGGTTTATTCCCAAGGGCAACAGTAACAACGGGAAGACCAGAACGAGCCCCTGGTTTACCCGACGGTGTAAGGAGGCAAAAACAAAGTGCAATAGAGAATGGAAAAAGTACAGAAGGCAGAGAACACACGAAAATAGGGAGATCAGTCGCAGAGCCAGGAATGAGTACGCACAGGTAAGGAGGGAGGCCCAGCGACAGTATGAAAATGACATACCATCGAGAATCAAGACTGACCCGAAACTGTTGTATAGCCACATCAGGAGGAAGACAACAGTCAAAGACCAGGTGATCAGATTAAGGACAGAAGGTGGAGAACTCACAAGAAATGATCAGGAGGTATGTGAGGAGCTGAACAGGAGATTTAAGGAAGTTTTTACAGTAGAGACAGGAAGGGCTGTGGGAAGACAGCACAGAAGGGAACATCAAGAGGGAATATACCAACAAGTGTTGGATGACATACGAACAACTGAGGAGGAGGTGAAGAAGCTCTTAAGTGACCTTGACACCTCAAAGGCGATGGGACCGGACAACATCTCCCCATGGGTCCTTAGAGAAGGAGCAGAGATGCTGTGCGTGCCTCTAACCACAATCTTCAACACATCCCTTGAAACTGGGCAACTACCTGAGAAATGGAAGACAGCTAATGTAGTCCCCATATTTAAGAAAGGAAACAGAAACGAGGAACTAAACTACAGACCTGTGTCTTTGACATGTATTATGTGCAAAGTCATGGAGAAGATTATCAGGAGGAGAGTGGTCGAACACCTGGAAAGGAACAAGATTATAAATGAAAACCAGCATGGGTTCATGGAAGGCAAATCTTGTATCACAAACCTCCTGGAGTTTTATGACAAGGTAACAGAAGTAAGACACGAGAGAGAGGGGTGGGTAGATTGCGTTTTCCTAGACTGCAGGAAGGCCTTTGACACAGTTCCCCACAAGAGATTAGTGCAGAAGCTGGAGAATCAGGCGCACGTGAAAGGGAGGGCACTGCAATGGATAAGGGAATACCTGACAGGGAGGCAGCAACGAGTCATGGTACGTGAAGAGGTATCACAGTGGGCGCCTGTTACGAGCGGGGTCCCACAGGGGTCAGTTCTAGGACCAGTGCTATTTTTGATATATGTGAACGACATGATGGAAGGAATAGACTCTGAAGTGTCCCTGTTCGCAGATGACGTGAAGTTGATGAGAATTAAATCGGACGAGGATGAGGCAGGACTGCAAAGAGACCTGGACAGGCTGGACATGTGGTCCAGCAACTGGCTTCTCGAATTCAATCCAGCCAAATGCAAAGTCATGAAGATTGGGGAGGGGCAAAGAAGACCGCAGACATAGTATAGGCTAGGTGGACAAAGACTACAGACCTCACTCAGGGAGAAAGACCTTGGGGTGACCATAACACCAAGCACATCACCGGAGGCACACATCAACCAAATAACCGCTGCAGCATACGGGCGCCTGGCAAACCTGAGAATAGCGTTCCAATACCTTAATAAGGAATCGTTCAAGACACTGTACACTGTGTATGTTAGGCCCATACTGGAGTATGCAGCACTAGTCTGGAACCCACACCTGGTCAAGCACGTCAAGCAGTTAGAGAAAGTACAAAGGTTTGCAACAAGGCTAGTCCCAGAGCTCAAGGGAATGTCGTACGAGGAAAGGTTAAGGGAAATCGGACTGACGACACTGGAGGACAGAAGGGTCAGGGGAGACATGATAACGACATACAAGATACTGCGGGGAATAGACAAGGTGGACAGAGATAGGATGTTCCAGAGAGGGGACACAGGGACAAGGGGTCACAACTGGAAGCTGAAGACTCAGACGAGTCACAGGGACGTTAGGAAGTATTTCTTCAGTCATAGAGTTGTCAGCAAGTGGAATAGCCTAGCAAGTGAAGTAGTGGAGGCAGGAACCATACATAGTTTTAAGAAGAGGTATGACAAAGCTCAGGAAGCAGAGAGAGAGGACCCAGTAGCGATCAGTGAAGAGGCGGGGCCAGGAGCTGAGTCTCGACCCCTGCAACCACAATTAGGTGAGTACAATTAGGTGAGTACACACACAAACACTGTATCCACTGTAGTAGTTTGTATATTAGGGCACCTGTATTTTGTACCTCCATGAAAGGCTCCGCTGAAAACCTTTGCAAGTTCGTGTAAAGGAAGTCTGCTCGTTAAGTTCTTCCCAGTATGATATCAATGATGGTGATACAAGTCAATCAGGTGCGTAGCAAGCACCAGTCCCGAGCAGTGAACACTTGTACCATATTAGCCCGTGTACATGCTAGTAAATAAGTAAGTTTATTCAGGTATACACAAATACAGTTACATAGAATTATCATACATAGCAGCATATCTGTAGAGAACCTGGGATAACCCAAAAAAGTCAGACAGAGTGACTTATTTCCATTGGGGTCCTTTTACCTTATTATTATTATTATAATATAAAGGTTATAATATTTTCTTATTATTCTATATTGAAGATAACATCTTATTATCATACTAAAAAGACTATCTACAATACGAGGGTCATTAACACTATCTACTGCACGAGGGTCATTAAGACTATCTACAATACGAGGGTCATTACTTGGAATAAGGTAAAATTTACACGTGTTAGCTAAAAAATAGAAAATCATTCCCCTCCCTTTCTGTAGCTACATTCATCAGACACTTTTTGGCACTCTTCTTGAACTGGTTCATGCTTTGACATGTGCGGGCAGTCTGTTCCATTCCTTTATTGTTGTACAATAAAAGGTGTTTGACGCCTGGTCACTGACTGTGGGTACTACAAAGTTGTGCTCTCTCCCCCTAGTACTATGATTGCTTTGGTTCCCGACCTTGACAAAATTGACAGCAAGATATTCTGGACACTGTTTGTGAGCAATTTTATAAACATGATTTAGCTTCAGCTGTTTTACTGTCTTCAACATTCAGCATATCCAACTGCTGTAATTCATCCTGGCCTACATGTTCTCTTGGTCCCACCCCCAGGATGAATCTTACAATTTTGTTCTGGGTGATTTGCAGTCTATCTTTCAGTTTTTTTTGTCAAGGCAGAGTACCATGAAGAGCAAGCGTAATCCATATGGCATTGTATAAGGGCTAGACATAGGGTTCTGTGAGCCTCAGTAGGTAAACACTGCGCTTGTCTATACAGGAACTTCAGTCTGGCATTCGCTTTCTTTACTACACTGTTCCCTATCAATTCTCCTGACATGCATGGGTCAAAGGGGATTCCCATATATTTTATTGAAGCACAAGCACTAGCTGCTAGTTCTGCTGTACTAGCTGCTAGTTCTGCTGTACTAGCTGCTAGTTCTGTTGTACTAGCTGCTAGTTCTGCTGTACTAGCTGCTAGTTCTGCTGTACTAGCTGCTAGTTCTGCTGTACTAGCTGCTAGTTCTGCTGTACTAGCTGCTAGTTCTGCTGTACCAGCTACTAGTCCTGCTGTACTAGCTGCTGTACTGGGTCCTAGAACTTAACCCCGCCAAATGCAAAGTCATGAAGATCGAAGGAGGGCAAAGAAGACCGCAGACAGAGTATAGGGTAGGAGGCCAAAGGCTGCAAGCCTCTCTCAAGGAGAAAGACCTAGGAGTGAGTATAATACCGAGTACATCGCCAGAAGCACACATTAACCAGATAACTGCTGCGGCATTTGGGCGCTTGGCAAACCTGAGAATAGCATTCCGGTACCTCAGTAAGGAATCGTTCAAGACTTTATACACTGTGTACGTCAGGCCCATACTGGAGTACGCAGCACCAGTTTGGAACCAACACATGGTCAAACACGTCAAGAAATTAGAGAAAGTGCAAAGGTTTGCAACAAGGCTAGTTCCAGAGCTAAGGGGAATGTCCTATGAAGACAGGTTAAGGGAAATCGGTCTGACAACACTGGAGGACAGGAGGGTCAGGGGAGACATGATAACGACATACAAAATACTGCGTGGAATAGACAAGGTGGACAGAGACAGGATGTTCCAGAGATGGGACACAGAAACAAGGGGTCACACACACACACACACACACACACACACTCTGCTTGCAGAGGCAAAGGCAATGTTCGCGGCTTTCACTGAGACCCACATAAAGGATCACTTGGACAACGAAATATGGATCCCAGGTTACAACCTATACAGATGTGACAGAGTGAACAGGCAAAAGGGGGGGGGTTGGCCTGTACATTGCAGAGTCACTTGTTTGCACAGAACTGCTTAATGCCTCAAATGACGTAGTGGAAGTTTTAGCAGT
Source organism: Cherax quadricarinatus (assembly GCF_038502225.1). Lineage (NCBI taxonomy): Eukaryota > Metazoa > Arthropoda > Malacostraca > Decapoda > Parastacidae > Cherax > Cherax quadricarinatus. Next base: position 12,599,465 of record NC_091350.1, on the reverse strand, counting down.
AAAGGTCGAGAACCAAAACCTAGTCATTGTGGTAGTCTACAAGCCTCCGGATGCAACATCCCAGCAATTCCAGGAACAGCTGTTAAAAATTGACCACTGTCTGGAAAATTTTCCAGCTCCTGCACCCAACATCTTGCTCCTGGGGGATTTCAACTTAAGGCACCTAAAATGGAGGAATATAGCAAATAATATTGTTGCAGTAATAACACCAGGAGGCAGCTCTGATGAAAACTCACACTCACACGAGCTTTTAAATCTCTGCACAAAATTCAATTTAAACCAGCAAATAATAGAGCCTACTAGACTGGAGAATACACTAGACCTCATCTTCACTAACAATGATGATCTGATAAGAAATGTCACCATATCAAAAACAATATACTCAGATCACAACATAATTGAGGTTCAGACATGTATGCGTGGAGCCCCAGACCGACAAAATGAGACTAGTCACGAGGGAGCATTCACCAAATTCAACTTCAATAACAAAAACATAAAGTGGGACCAAGTAAACCAAGTCCTAACCGATATAAGCTGGGAAGATATACTAAGCAACACAGACCCAAACTTATGCCTAGAACAGATTAACTCGGTGGCACTCGATGTATGCACAAGGTTTATTCCTCTAAGAAAAAGGAGGAGTAGATGTAAAATAGAAAGAGACAGGCGCTCCCTTTACAGGCGACGGAAAAGAATAACAGAGCGGCTAAAAGAGGTCAATATATCTGAAATGCGCAGGGAGACACTGGTCAGAGAAATAGCAAGCATCGAACTTAAGCTAAAAGAATCCTTTAGGAGTCAGGAATTGCGGGAAGAACTAAAAGCCATAAATGAAATCGAAAGAAACCCAAAGTATTTCTTCTCCTATGCCAAATCAAAATCGAGAACAACGTCCAGTATTGGGCCCCTACTTAAACAAGATGGGTCCTACACAGATGACAGCAAGGAAATGAGTGAGCTACTCAAGTCCCAATATGACTTAGTTTTTAGCAAGCCGCTAACCAGACTGAGAGTCGAAGATCAAAATGATTTTTTTATGAGAGAGCCACAAAATTTGATTAACACAAGCCTATCCGATGTTATCCTGACGCCAAATGACTTCGAACAGGCGATAAATGACATGCCCATGCACTCTGCCCCAGGGCCAGACTCATGGAACTCTGTGTTCATCAAGAACTGCAAGAAGCCCCTATCACGAGCCTTTTCCATCCTATGGAGAGGGAGCATGGACAGGGGGGTCGTCCCTCAGTTACTAAAAACAACAGACATAGCCCCACTCCACAAAGGGGGCAGTAAAGCAACAGCAAAGAACTACAGTCCAATAGCACAAACATCCCATATCATAAAAATCTTTGAAAGGGTCCTAAGAAGCAAGATCACCACCCATCTAGAAACCCATCAATTACACAACCCAGGGCAACATGGGTTTAGAACAGGTCGCTCCTGTCTGTCTCAACTACTGGATCACTACGACAAGGTCCTAAATGCACTAGAAGACAAAAAGAATGCAGATGTAGTATATACAGACTTTGCAAAAGCCTTCGACAAGTGTGACCATGGCGTAATAGCGCACAAAATGCGCGCTAAAGGAATAACAGGAAAAGTCGGTCGATGGATCTATAATTTCCTCACTAACAGAACACAGAGAGTAGTCGTCAACAGAGTAAAGTCCGAGGCAGCTACGGTGAAAAGCTCTGTTCCACAAGGCACAGTACTCGCTCCCATCTTGTTCCTCATCCTCATATCTGACATAGACAGGGATGTCAGCCACAGCACCGTGTCTTCCTTTGCAGATGACACCCGAATCTGCATGACAGTGTCTTCCATTGCAGACACTGCAAGGCTCCAGGCGGACATCAACCAAATCTTTCAGTGGGCTGCAGAAAACAATATGAAGTTCAACGATGAGAAATTTCAATTACTCAGATATGGTAAACATGAGGAAATTAAATCTTCATCAGAGTACAAAACAAATTCTGGCCACAAAATAGAGCGAAACACCAACGTCAAAGACCTGGGAGTGATTATGTCGGAGGATCTCACCTTCAAGGACCATAACATTGTATCAATCGCATCTGCTAGAAAAATGACAGGATGGATAATGAGAACCTTCAAAACTAGGGAGGCCAAGCCCATGATGACACTCTTCAGGTCACTTGTTCTATCTAGGCTGGAATATTGCTGCACTCTAACAGCACCTTTCAAGGCAGGTGAAATTGCCGACCTAGAAAATGTACAGAGAACTTTCACGGCGCGCATAACGGAGATAAAACACCTCAATTACTGGGAGCGCTTGAGGTTTCTAAACCTGTATTCCCTGGAACGCAGGAGGGAGAGATACATGATTATATACACCTGGAAAATCCTAGAGGGACTAGTACCGAACTTGCACACGAAAATCACTCACTACGAAAGCAAAAGACTTGGCAGACGATGCACCATCCCCCCAATGAAAAGCAGGGGTGTCACTAGCACGTTAAGAGACCATACAATAAGTGTCAGGGGCCCGAGACTGTTCAACTGCCTCCCAGCACACATAAGGGGGATTACCAACAGACCCCTGGCAGTCTTCAAGCTGGCACTGGACAAGCACCTAAAGTCAGTTCCTGATCAGCCGGGCTGTGGCTCGTACGTTGGTTTGCATGCAGCCAGCAGCAACAGCCTGGTTGATCAGGCGCTGATCCACCAGGAGGCCTGGTCACAGACCGGGCCGCGGGGGCGTTGACCCCCGAAACTCTCTCCAGGTAAACTCCAGGTATATATATATATTATATATATATTATATATATTATATATATATATATATATATATATATATACATATGTGTGTGTGTGTGTGTAGTGACAATTTGTATATAGATAGTTTCAGTAAAGATTAGGATTTTATTTTTTAATGATTTAATATTTAAGGAAAGGAGTTGTATCAACAACGACCATCTGACAATATTGTTATTTTTATTTTGCCATTTTTTCCAGATAAACATGAGTTCTTCACAAAGAGTCTGCTTGAACAATCCCAATGCATTTTGCTACATTTGTGGTGAATACTCTTTGTAAAAACAAAGAAAAAATCACAGATTTTGTAAAACAAGCTTATCTTGACTATTTTAGAATGGTGCTTGGAGAACAAGACAAGTCTTGGGCTCCCCATATGGTTTGCAAAACTTGTGTAGAATGCTTACGAAGTGAAAAAAATAGGTAAAGAAAAGTTTAAACTTGGATGTGCCTATGGTGTGGAGAGAATCGAAAAGCCACCACGACGACTGCTATTTGTGAATGTGAAAGGTTTCAATCGATACAACAAAGTCATGTGGGAATATCATAATTTGGAGTCAGCACGGAGACCTGTGCCACACAGCGAAGACGTTCTCATACCAGTGTTTACAACACTGCCTGACCTTCCCTTGTGAGATATTGAAGAAACTCAGGGTTTAGGATGTAACACAGGTGACAACAGTGGAAGTGAATATGAAGTAAGCATTTCAACACCTCCAGCAGCTCTTCCAAGAAGAACTCAATGATCTAATACGTAACTTCAGTCTGTCACAGCAAGCATCTGAAATTTTAGTATCCAGACTACAAGAACAAGTTAAAAATAACAGCTTATTATTGGACAACAGAGGTTGAACTCCTTCCTGCAGCCAAGATAAAGAACTTGTATACTACAATAACATCCCTGGACTTCTTAGAATGGGACTTAAATATCTACCAGGAGACTGGCGGCTGCTTATAGATAGCTCCATTAGAAGCTTGAAATGCGTCTTACTGCACAATGGTAACCAATATACGTGTCTTCCAGTTGTTCACTCAACAAAACTGTGCTGATGACCAACATAGAAGAAAATCGGACAGACAACGTTTCAATAACAAAAAAGGCACAATACCGTGACTCTGTGGGCACCTAGCTCCTTTGTGGGCACCTAGCTCCCTTGCAGTGCTCCCCTCTCTTAGTATTTGACTGGCTCCTCCTTTTTACTTCCCCACTACTACTTCCTTCCACCTCCGCTACTACTTCTACCACCACTACTAGTACTACTACTACTACTACTATTACTACTACTACTATTACTACTACTACTACTACTACTATTACTACTACTACTACTACTACTACTATTACTACTACTACTACTACTACTATTACTACTACTACTACTATTACTACTTCCACTGCCACTTCCTGCCTATATATACCCGTCCTGCTCTCCTTCTCGTTAGTGTGGCTTTGTAAATGGTCCAAGTCGGACCGAAACGTCGTCGTAAGTTCCTCTCTTCTATGTGCGGGTTGTTTGTGTATAAACAACGTTTCCATATGCATAATTAATGATATCTGAATTATCTTACTGTGTCAATCTGTCATTATATAGAATAAAGTGCTGGTATATATTACATGATGACTTTTGCACGACCTAAAAAATAATTGCAATGCGATTTGTAAGTTCGCTCCTGCTGATTAATATATTTTTCACATTTTTTTATGTTTTTCAATGTGATACCAAATTTATAAAAACTAGAACCAATAAAGCAAAACTGATGACATATTCAGAATCAGCACCACAAACTTACCCTAAAATCACTGTAATATCATTGATCAGAAAATAAGTATTGACCAGTCAGTTATCATCCTCTGAGTCAGCAATTTTCCTACGACTTTAATTCTTTTTATTGTGTTTTTTTTTTTCCACAATAAATTCGCTTTAACTGACTTTAATTTGGAGATTTGCTTCTGACTTTCTCTTCGTTCATTTATTTTTCTAAATATCTTAATTTTTTCCCCGTCATTGTATTTACTTATTAATGTACTGGTTAGTTTTCAACTTTCAAGTTTTTTTGATGGTTGTTCAGATTTTTTTCATGATTTTATAGTAGTTGTTGTTTATTTATGCCACATTGTTTCATCTCTGTTCCATTTTTTTTAGAAGAAATTTTGGGTTTAATTTTCAAATACATATATTATAAAACTGTAGTAATGATCCAATAGACCCTTGGCTGTCTTCAAGAGGAAGTTGGACAGACACCCGACCAGCCGGGCTCTAGTTCGTACGTCGGTCTGCGTGTGGCCAGCAGTAACAACCTGGTTCATCAGGCCTTGATCCACCGCGAGGCCTGGTCACAGACCGGGCTGCGGGGGAGTTGACCCCTGAAATCCTCTCCCCAGGTATACTCCAGGAATATACTCTCTTCCTGAAACATTGCTCATACTATCATCCTCTCTTGTTCTCTGCTCACTTGGTATTCCATGATCCACTGTAATACTTTACCATGTACCATTCCTTACTCCTCTAATTTATGAATCAATCTCTAGTGGAATATATTGTCTAATAATTTCGTACATTTTAGGAATGTGCAGTTGACCTATCCTTGTATAACCTGCTTGACCTGTTATGTTGTCTTAATTACCGTAGTTCAGTGAGACAAGACAGCTCTTCTCTACAGCCATGTTGGCTTTCTTTACTGAAAATCCTCCTCTCTATGTACTTAACTTACATGTGTGTATATGTGTACTCACCTGTTTGTGGTTGCAGGGGTCGATTCACAGCTCCTGGCCCCGAATCTTCGTTGGTTGCTATTAGGTCCAATCTCTCCATTCTAAATGAGCTTCATCGAACCTCTTCATAATGCTATGTATGGATCCTGCCCCCACTGCATCACTCTCCAGATTGTTCCACTTCCTGTGTGTGTGTGTGTGTGTGTGTGTGTGTGTGTGTGTGTGTGTGTGTGTGTCGGTGAAGTGTTCATCTCTTTTTCACTCTGGTTCAGTACTATCTCCTAGCCTCCTTCGCTCCAACACCTTCACTTCATTAAGCCTGCCTTCAGCTCACCTCAGAAACCATGCAACCAATACCAGCTCACATCTTACCGGTAATTAGAGTTCCTGTTCTCTGATCCGGATTACTCCGTCTTGAATCCGGGAATTGCTACGAGGTAAACAAAGCCAACAGAAGATGAACTTGTATTATTGGAGATCCCCCTGCCCAGATTTGGGCAACATATTTTTCCCCGGACTGCCGAGAAACAAGATTCGTTAAGACGTAAGCTTTGGTGACCATTAACAACCCCCTAAAAACACCAGCTGTATTGCCTTGGATGATGGTAGAGTCTGGAGTGATGTTTGTTGTGATGGCAGTTGTGGTAGTCAGAGCCTCATCCCAGCATAATACTATAATTACTACAACCATCTAAAACAACCACCTCTACAACAACTATCTCTACAATAACAACCATCTCTACAACAACCTCTACAACAACTATCTCTACAATAACAACCATCTCTACAGCAACAACCTCTAAAAAAACTACCTCTACAATAACAACAATCTCTACAATCTCTACAACAACTACCTCTACAATAACAACCATCTCTACAACAACAACCTCTGCAACAACTACCTCTACAATAACAACCATCTCTACAACAACCTCTACAACAACTACCTCTATAATAACAACCATCTCTACAACAACAACCTCTACAACAACTACCTCTACAATAACAACCATCTCTACAACAACAACCTCTACAACAACTACCTCTATAATAACAACCATCTCTACAACAACCACTTTACAACAACTACCTCTACAATAACAACCACCTCTACAGCAACAACCTCTACATCAACTACCACTATAATAACAACCACCTCTACAACAACAACCACCTCTACAATAACATTCACCACTATATAATAACCACTACAAGTACCTCAATAATCAACTCTTCATCAAAATTACCAGCCTCTGACCCCGTCTCAAGCTACCATCAGCCTGGCGAGATACTGGTTGTTCTGGTGGTGAGGGACTACTCTTGGTTAAGCCAAGTGGTTAACGCCACGGTCTGGAGTTTTGAGACTCTCTGACCGCGGGTTCAAACCCCACCCGTGGTATGGTTTGTATGCAGTCATGTTATTACGATTTCGTGAGTCTTGGTTCAGATGGTTGTGAACCGTAGTGTTAATGGTGGTGATGGTGGTGGTGATGGTGGTAGTGATGGTGGTGGTGATGGTGGTAGTGATGGTGGTAGTGATGGTGGTTGTGATGGTGGTAGTGATGGTGGTAGTGATGGTGGTTGTGATGGTGGTAGTGATGGTGGTAGTGATGGTGGTAGTGATGGTGGTAGTGATGGTGGTAGTGATGGTGGTAGTGATGGTGGTAGTGATGGTGGTAGTGATGGTGGTAGTGATGGTGGTGGTGATGGTGGTAGTGATGGTGGTGGTGATGGTGGTAGTGATGGTGGTTGTGATGGTGGTAGTGATGGTGGTAGTGATGGTGGTAGTGATGGTGGTAGTGATGGTGGTAGTGATGGTGGTAGTGATGGTGGTAGTGATGGTGGTAGTGATGGTGGTGGTGATGGTGGTAGTGATGGTGGTAGTGATGGTGGTAGTGATGGTGGTAGTGATGGTGGTTGTGATGGTGGTAGTGATGGTGGTGGTGATGGTGGTAGTGATGGTGGTAGTGATGGTGGTAGTGATGGTGGTAGTGATGGTGGTAGTGATGGTGGTAGTGATGGTGGTTGTGATGCCCCCACTGCATCACTCTCCAGATTGTTCCACTTCCTGTGTGTGTGTGTGTGTGTGTGTGTGTGTGTGTGTGTGTGTGTGTGTGTGTGTGTGTGTGTGTGTGTGTGTGTGTGTGTGTGTGTGTGTGTGTGTGTCGGTGAAGTGTTCATCTCTTTTTCACTCTGGTTCAGTACTATCTCCTAGCCTCCTTCGCTCCAACACCTTCACTTCATTAAGCCTGCCTTCAGCTCACCTCAGAAACCATGCAACCAATACCAGCTCACATCTTACCGGTAATTAGAGTTCCTGTTCTCTGATCCGGATTACTCCGTCTTGAATCCGGGAATTGCTACGAGGTAAACAAAGCCAACAGAAGATGAACTTGTATTATTGGAGATCCCCCTGCCCAGATTTGGGCAACATATTTTTCCCCGGACTGCCGAGAAACAAGATTCGTTAAGACGTAAGTTTTGGTGACCATTAACAACCCCCTAAAAACACCAGCTGTATTGCCTTGGATGATGGTAGAGTCTGGAGTGATGTTTGTTGTGATGGCAGTTGTGGTAGTCAGAGCCTCATCCCAGCATAATACTATAATTACTACAACCATCTAAAACAACCACCTCTACAACAACTATCTCTACAATAACAACCATCTCTACAACAACCTCTACAACAACTATCTCTACAATAACAACCATCTCTACAGCAACAACCTCTAAAAAAACTACCTCTACAATAACAACAATCTCTACAATCTCTACAACAACTACCTCTACAATAACAACCATCTCTACAACAACAACCTCTGCAACAACTACCTCTACAATAACAACCATCTCTACAACAACCTCTACAACAACTACCTCTATAATAACAACCATCTCTACAACAACAACCTCTACAACAACTACCTCTACAATAACAACCATCTCTACAACAACAACCTCTACAACAACTACCTCTATAATAACAACCACCTCTACAGCAACAACCTCTACATCAACTACCACTATAATAACAACCACCTCTACAACAACAACCACCTCTACAATAACATTCACCACTATATAATAACCACTACAAGTACCTCAATAATCAACTCTTCATCAAAATTACCAGCCTCTGACCCCGTCTCAAGCTACCATCAGCCTGGCGAGATACTGGTTGTTCTGGTGGTGAGGGACTACTCTTGGTTAAGCCAAGTGGTTAACGCCACGGTCTGGAGTTTTGAGACTCTCTGACCGCGGGTTCAAACCCCACCCGTGGTATGGTTTGTATGCAGTCATGTTATTACGATTTCGTGAGTCTTGGTTCAGATGGTTGTGAACCGTAGTGTTAATGGTGGTGATGGTGGTGGTGATGGTGGTAGTGATGGTGGTGGTGATGGTGGTGGTGATGGTGGTAGTGATGGTGGTTGTGATGGTGGTAGTGATGGTGGTGGTGATGGTGGTAGTGATGGTGGTAGTGATGGTGGTAGTGATGGTGGTAGTGATGGTGGTAGTGATGGTGGTAGTGATGGTGGTAGTGATGGTGGTTGTGATGGTGGTAGTGATGGTGGTAGTGATGGTGGTGGTGATGGTGGTAGTGATGGTGGTGGTGATGGTGGTAGTGATGGTGGTGGTGATGGTGGTAGTGATGGTGGTAGTGATGGTGGTAGTGATGGTGGTAGTGATGGTGGTAGTGATGGTGGTTGTGATGGTGGTAGTGATGGTGGTAGTGATGGTGGTGGTGATGGTGGTAGTGATGGTGGTAGTGATGGTGGTAGTGATGGTGGTAGTGATGGTGGTTGTGATGGTGGTGGTGATGGTGGTGGTGATGGTGGTAGTGATGGTGGCAGTGATGGTGGTAGTGATGGTGGTAGTGATGGTGGTAGTGATGGTGGTAGTGATGGTGGTTGTGATGGTGGTAGTGATGGTGGTGGTGATGGTGGTAGTGATGGTGGTGGTGATGGTGGTAGTGATGGTGGTAGTGATGGTGGTAGTGATGGTGGTAGTGATGGTGGTAGTGATGGTGGTGATGGTGGTAGTGATGGTGGTAGTAATGGTGGTAGTGATGGTGGTGGTGATGGTGGTAGTGATGGTGGTGGTGATGGTGGTAGTGATGGTGGTAGTGATGGTGGTAGTGATGGTGGTAGTGATGGTGGTTGTGATGGTGGTAGTGATGGTGGTGGTGATGGTGGTGGTGATGGTGGTGGTAGTGATGGTTGTGATGGTGGTAGTGATGGTGGTGGTGATGGTGGTAGTGATGGTGGTGGTGATGGTGGTAGTGATGGTGGTAGTGATGGTGGTAGTGATGGTGGTTGTGATGGTGGTAGTGATGGTGGTGGTGATGGTGGTGGTGATGGTGGTAGTGATGGTGGTAGTGATAGTGGTAGTGATGGTGGTAGTGATGGTGGTGGTGATGGTGGTAGTGATGGTGGTTGTGATGGTGGTAGTGATGGTGGTAGTGGTAGTGATGGTGGTGGTGATGGTGGTAGTGGTAGTGATGGTGGTAGTGATGGTGGTTGTGATGGTGGTAGTGATGGTGGTTGTGATGGTGGTAGTGATGGTGGTAGTGATGGTGGTAGTGATGGTGGTGGTGATGGTGGTAGTGATGGTGGTTGTGATGGTGGTAGTGATGGTGGTAGTGATGGTGGTAGTGATGGTGGTAGTGATGGTGGTTGTGATGGTGGTAGTGATGGTGGTGGTGATGGTGGTAGTGATAGTGGTGGTGATGGTGGTGGTGATGGTGGTAGTGATGGTGGTTGTGATGGTGGTGGTGATGGTGGTGGTGATGGTGGTAGTGATGGTGGTAGTGATGGTGGTAGTGATGGTGGTGGTGATGGTGGTAGTGATGGTGGTAGTGATGGTGGTAGTGATGGTGGTAGTGATGGTGGTGGTGATGGTGGTGGTGATGGTGGTAGTGATGGTGGTAGTGATGGTGGTAGTGATGGTGGTAGTGATGGTGGTAGTGATGGTGGTAGTGATGGTGGTGGTGATGGTGGTGGTGATGGTGGTAGTGATGGTGGTAGTGATGGTGGTAGTGATGGTGGTAGTGATGGTGGTAGTGATGGTGGTGGTGGTGGTGATGGTGGTAGTGATGGTGGTGGTGATGGTGGTGGTGATGGTGGTAGTGATGGTGGTAGTGATGGTGGTAGTGATGGTGGTAGTGATGGTGGTAGTGATGGTGGTAGTGATGGTGGTAGTGATGGTGGTAGTGATGGAAGGGGTAGTCGTAATGAGAGGTTGAGTGTGTACTTATAGTAATTATTATAACAGAGTGATTGTATCAATATAACAATAATAAACAATATCGACAAGTTGGTAAGACAAATGTGCAAGAGTTAGGTATCTTTATTCCGAAAAGTTGCTTCTACGTAGTAGGCTTCTTCAGTCGAGTACAAAGGTGAGTAAATATATATCAGAAGCAGTGGTAAGGTAACGATGGTGTGGTCAGTCCATCAACCTTGAAGTAGTAGTTGTGAGGTGGTCAAAGCTGAGGGACTAACCACCTTAAAACTTTTCAAGGTTGATAGACTGATGGGTTGATGAACGAGCCTGGCCCATGGCCGGGCTCCGGGCTCATGTTTATACCGCCACTGTTTCTGCTGTCTCCATATTCACAGCCCGTCCTCTTAACAACAGACATCATGACACTGTTGCATAAACAGTAAAATGTGCTCGACGAAAGAAGCATTATATGTAGGCCAAATGTTCCGGAAATAAATATACGCAAGTGTTGTACTTGTGGTCGATTGTGTTTATGGTGGCTTTGGTGACGGGCAGATTGTGTTTATGGTGGCTTTGGTGATGGGCAGATTGTGTTTATGGTGGCTTTGGTGACGGGCAGATTGTGTTTATGGTGGCTTTGGTGACGGGCAGATTGTGTTTATGGTGGCTTTGGTGATGGGCAGATTGTGTTTATGGTGGCTTTGGTGACGGGCAGATTGTGTTTATGGTGGCTTTGGTGACGGGCAGATTGTGTTTATGGTGGCTTTGGTGACGGGCAGATTGTGTTTATGGTGGCTTTGGTGATGGGCAGATTGTGTTTATGGTGGCTTTGGTGACGGGCAGATTGTGTTTATGGTGGCTTTGGTGACGGGCAGATTGTGTTTATGGTGGCTTTGGTGATGGGCAGATTGTGTTTATGGTGGCTTTGGTGACGGGCAGATTGTGTTTATGGTGGCTTTGGTGACGGGCAGATTGTGTTTATGGTGGCTTTGGTGACGGGCAGATTGTGTTTATGGTGGCTTTGGTGATGGGCAGATTGTGTTTATGGTGGCTTTGGTGACGGGCAGATTGTGTTTATGGTGGCTTTGGTGACGGGCAGATTGTGTTTATGGTGGCTTTGGTGACGGGCAGATTGTGTTTATGGTGGCTTTGGTGACGGGCAGATTGTGTTTATGGTGGCTTTGGTGACGGACAGATTGTGTTTATGGTGGCTTTGGTGACGGGCAGATTGTGTTTATGGTTGCTTTGGTGACGGGCAGATTGTGTTTATGGTGGCTTTGGTGACGGGCAGATTGTGTTTATGGTGGCTTTGGTGACGGGCAGATTGTGTTTATGGTGGCTTTGGTGACGGGCAGATTGTGTTTATGGTGGCTTTGGTGACGGACAGATTGTGTTTATGGTGGCTTTGGTGACGGGCAGATTGTGTTTATGGTTGCTTTGGTGACGGGCAGATTGTGTTTATGGTGGCTTTGGTGACGGGCAGATTGTGTTTATGGTGGCTTTGGTGACGGGCAGATTGTGTTTATGGTGGCTTTGGTGACGGGCAGATTGTGTTTATGGTGGCTTTGGTGACGGGCAGATTGTGTTTATGGTGGCTTTGGTGACGGGCAGATTGTGTTTATGGTGGCTTTGGTGACGGGCAGATTGTGTTTATGGTGGCTTTGGTGATGGGCAGATTGTGTTTATGGTGGCTTTGGTGACGGGCAGATTGTGTTTATGGTGGCTTTGGTGACGGGCAGATTGTGTTTATGGTGGCTTTGGTGACGGGCAGATTGTGTTTATGGTGGCTTTGGTGACGGGCAGATTGTGTTTATGGTGGCTTTGGTGACGGGCAGATTGTGTTTATGGTGGCTTTGGTGACGGGCAGATTGTGTTTATGGTGGCTTTGGTGACGGGCAGATTGTGTTTATGGTGGCTTTGGTGACGGGCAGATTGTGTTTATGGTGGCTTTGGTGATGGGCAGATTGTGTTTATGGTGGCTTTGGTGACGGGCAGATTGTGTTTATGGTGGCTTTGGTGATGGGCAGATTGTGTTTATGGTGGCTTTGGTGACGGGCAGATTGTGTTTATGGTGGCTTTGGTGATGGGCAGATTGTGTTTATGGCGGCTTTGGTGACGGGCAGATTGTGTTTATGGTGGCTTTGGTGATGGGCAGATTGTGTTTATGGTGGCTTTGGTGATGAGCAGATTGTGTTTATGGTGGCTTTGGTGATGGGCAGATTGTGTTTATGGTGGCTTTGGTGACGGGCAGATTGTGTTTATGGTGGCTTTGGTGATGGGCAGATTGTGTTTATGGTGGCTTTGGTGACGGGCAGATTGTGTTTATGGTGGCTTTGGTGACGGGCAGATTGTGTTTATGGTGGCTTTGGTGATGGGCAGATTGTGTTTATGGTGGCTTTGGTGACGGGCAGATTGTGTTTATGGTGGCTTTGGTGACGGGCAGATTGTGTTTATGGTGGCTTTGGTGACGGGCAGATTGTGTTTATGGTGGCTTTGGTGATGGGCAGATTGTGTTTATGGTGGCTTTGGTGATGGGCAGATTGTGTTTATGGTGGCTTTGGTGATGGGCTGATTGTGTTTATGGTGGCTTTGGTGATGGGCAGATTGTTTATGGTGGCTTTGGTGATGGGCTGATTGTGTTTATGGTGGCTTTGGTGATGGGCAGATTGTGTTTATGGTGGCTTTGGTGATGGGCAGATTGTGTTTATGGTGGCTTTGGTGATGGGCAGATTGTGTTTATGGTGGCTTTGGTGATGGGCAGATTGTGTTTATGGTGGCTTTGGTGATGGGCAGATTGTGTTTATGGTGGCTTTGGTGATGGGCAGATTGTGTTTATGGTGGCTTTGGTGATGGGCAGATTGTGTTTATGGTGGCTTTGGTGACGGGCAGATTGTGTTTATGGTGGCTTTGGTGATTCAAATTCAAATTCAATTCAAATTCAAAGTTTATTCTCTATAAGGATTACAATGCTGAGTTTACAGAAATTTGGTTATTGTTTGGTTTACATGTAGTAAAATTGTGATTACAGAGTGTACCACTAGAACGCTTAGCATGGCTAGGCATTTCGAGCATACTTAGTTTTATTCTTAATTGTAAAATATTACAAATTATGAGGTAAGTTGGTATTATGGCTAAGTGACTAAATACTAGTTTGTGAGTTTAGCAATGTGAATGCTTTTGTTTTGGCACAGTATATAGTTTCAGTATTGGAGTATCACAGGATTCATTATTTTAAGACTGAGATTAATATTTCTGTTTATGGTCAAATGAGTGAGCGAGTGTAAGTGTGAACCACCAGGTGGTATTCGTGTAGTTAGTTGACGGGGTGTATCAGGGAGATAAGATGTTTTCTAATGGTAGTTTTGAAGGTGATGAATGTGTCTGCAGTTCTAGAGTTCTCAGGTAGGGTGTTCCAGATTTTAGGGCCTTTGACATACATTGAATTTTTGTAAAGGTTTAATCTGACACGGGGAATGTCGTAGAGATGTTTGTTTCTGGTGTTATGCCTGTGGGTTCTGTCACAACTATCAAGAAAGAGTTTTAGGTCAAGGTTGATATTAGAGTTTAAAGCCCTGTAGATATAGATTGCACAGTAGTAAGTGAGGATGTACTGAACTGGGAGTAAGTTTAGATCTTTGAAGAGTGGGGGGGGAGGGGGTGCTGCCAGGGATGGGATTTAGTGATTATTCTTACTGCAGCTTTTTGTTGGGTTATTATTGGCTTTAGGTGTGTTGCTGCAGTTGATCCCCAAGCACAAATAGCATAGGTGAGGTATGGATAAATAAGTGAGTGGTATAGTGTGAGAAGGGCATTTTGCGGCACGTAGTATCGTATCTTGGAGAGGATCCCAACCGTTTTGGATACTTTTTTGGCTATATGCTGGATATGGGTGCTGAAATTCAGGTTGTTGTCAAGGTATAAGCCTAGGAATTTTCCCCCATTATTTCTGGTAATTAGAGTGTTGTCAATCTTAATGTTAATTTGTGCATCTCCTGCTCTGCTACCAAACATAATATAGTAAGTTTTGTCAGTGTTAAGCGTAAGTTTATTGGCTGTCATCCAAGTCGATATTTTAATCAGCTCCTCATTCACAATGGTGTTGAGGGTGGCAAGATTAGGGTGAGAGATGACATAAGTCGTGTCATCAGCAAAGAGAATGGGTTTCAGGTGTTGGGATACGTTTGGAAGGTCATTGATGTATATGAGGAAGAGCAGGGGACCAAGGACACTTCCCTGCGGAACTCCAGTATCAAGTGGCCGTGTTGCTGATGCTGTGTCTTTAATGGTGACGTACTGATACCTATTAGTAATGTAAGATTTGAAATAAGCAAGCGCATGGCCTCTTATACCGTAGTGGTCAAGTTTGTGGAGTAGGATTTCGTGATTTACTGTGTCAAAAGCTTTTCTTAGGTCAATAAAAATTCCTAGTGGATATTCCTTATTTTCCAATGCTGTGTAAAGCAGATCTAGCATTTTTATGATTGCATCATTAGTGCTTTTATTTTTCCTGAATCCAAACTGGCAGGGGTTGAGTATGTTTTGAGCCGTTATAAATGAATACAGTCTCCTGTGCACGAGTTTCTCAAAGATTTTGGATAGCAATGGTAAGTTAGATATTGGCCTATAGTTGTTTAAGTCTGTAGGGTCACCACCTTTATGTATTGGTGTAACCCTTGCCATCTTGAGTAGTTTCGGGAAGGTGCTAGTCTCTATTGACTTGTTAAAAATAATGAAATAGCATGCGAAAGGACATGGGCCGCTCGCTTGTACAGTAATGGTGGGACATGAGACAGATTCCCCGAGTTATTTTTAAGTGACTTTATGATCTCAATGACTTCCGTGGGCTCAGTTGGTGCAAGATAGAAGGAATTAGGGAAATTTCCATCTAGGTAGTCCCTGGCATGGGCATTGGTATGTGGGATTTTACTGGCGAGATTAGATCCTATGTTTGAGAAGAAGTCGTTTATCTTGTTAGCTGTGTCAGTAGGATGTAGTGGTGTTTCATTAGGTTTAGTTAGGACAATATTCTTGGTTTTTCTCAGTTTGTGGGTCACTAGAGTCTGAGAGAGTGTTTTCCAGGTCTTTTTTATATCTCCTCTAGTGTCTGTGAATCTACTGGAGTAGTATAGTTGTTTGGCTTTTTTTATTACTTTGGTGAGAGCTGATGAATAGTGTTTAAGAGTATCTTTGTGTATTAAGCCCTGTCTATATTGCTTTTCATATTGGTGTTTCTTGTCAGTGGATTTCAGAATGGTGCTGGTTAGCCATGGGCAACCAAGCCGTTTGTTTGTGATCTGTTTTGTTTTTATAGGACAATGTTTGTTGTATAGTCTAAGTAATTTGTTAAGAAAGATGTCTGTCCAGTCATCAATACCATTGGCCTTGGAGAATTCTGTAGGCCAATCAACAGTCTCTAGGTCAGCTGTGAACTTCCTTACTGAGGCCTCGTCATGGAGTCTAAATGAGACTTTGTTGTATTCAAGTGGTGGTTTACTAATGTTTGTCAGGAGGAAGGTAGGGTAGTGGTCTGTAGTGCTATCTGTGATTATCCCTGATTTAAGGGGGGCTAGTATATTGGTCCATATGTGGTCTATTATGGTTGCACTTGTCTCAGTGAGCCTGGTTGGTTTAGTTATTGTTGGTATGAGAAGTGTGTTGTTCATATTGTTGATGAAATCAGTTACAGGCTGATCATCTAGTAAGCCAAGGTTGATGTTGAAGTCTCCAGCTAAGAGAAGGTGGTGCTTATTCATTTGTCTGTTTGTTATTAGTGACTTTAATTTCTCACTGAAACTTGGGATGTTTGTGTGAGGTATCCGGTAAATGGCACCGATTGTTATAGGCGTCTTAAGGTTTTTTACAGTAAAATTAGCAAAAATGTATTCCCCATATTCATCACTAAAGCAAGTGGTGCTAAGACAAAATAATTGGTTAGAGTAATAGATTGCAATACCACCCCCAACTTGGTTTGTTCTGCAGTTGTGAATTGCTATGTATCCTGGTAGAGGGTAGATATCTATTGTGTCCTGCTTAAGCCAGGTCTCAGTAAGAATAATGCAGGAGAAGGGTGTCTTTAGTGATTCAAGGAGTGCTAGGAGGTCATCATAGTGTTTGCTTAAGGACCCGATGTTGTAGTTAAGTACTGATAGACTTTTAGCATTGTTTAGGATAGTGGTGGCTTGTGATGCTGTGTAATAAAGGCAGTTACTTTCCAATAGGTTTTGATTGGGTGTCAGATTATGGAGGTTTAGATCAGGGTCAACGTGATCAATTATCTTCTAGGTTTAAAATTATGGTTATTTATATCCTGAGTTGTGTGTTGAGTTCTACTACTGATATCTGTAGTGGTTGGAAGTTTGGACAAGTATATAGCTAGAGTATTTTGGTCATGTAGGGTATAGTCACTACTACACATAATAAAGTTGATGTTGTCTGTGTGTTGTGCTGGATTGGGCAGATTGTGTTTATGGTGGCTTTGGTGACGGGCATATTGTGTTTATGGTGGCTTTGGTGATGGGCAGATTGTGTTTATGGTGGCTTTGGTGATGGGCAGATTGTGTTTATGGTGGCTTTGATGATGGGCAGATTGTGTTTATGGCGGCTTTGGTGACGGGCAGATTGTGTTTATGGTGGCTTTGGTGATGGGCAGATTGTGTTTATGGTGGCTTTGGTGATGGGCAGATTGTGTTTATGGTGGCTTTGGTGATGGGCAGATTGTGTTTATGGTTGCTTTGGTGATGGGCAGATTGTGTTTATGGTGGCTTTGGTGATGGGCAGATTGTGTTTATGGTGGCTTTGGTGACGGGCAGATTGTGTTTATGGTGGCTTTGGTGACGGGCAGATTGTGTTTATGGTTGCTTTGGTGATGGGCAGATTGTGTTTATGGTGGCTTTGGTGATGGGCAGATTGTGTTTATGGTGGCTTTGGTGATGGGCAGATTGTGTTTATGGTGGCTTTGGTGATGTGCAGACTGTGTTTATGGTGGCTTTGGTGATGGGCTGATTGTGTTTATGGTGGCTTTGGTGATGGGCTGATTGTGTTTATGGTGGCTTTGGTGATGGGCTGATTGTGTTTATGGTGGCTTTGGTGATGGGCTGATTGTGTTTATGGTGGCTTTTGTGATGGGCTGATTGTGTTTATGGTGGCTTTGGTGATGGGCAGATTGTGTTTATGGTGGCTTTGGTGATGGGCTGATTGTATTTATGGTGGCTTTGGTGATGGGCAGATTGTGTTTATGGTGGCTTTGGTGATGGGCAGATTGTGTTTATGGTGGCTTTGGTGATGTGCAGACTGTGTTTATGGTGGCTTTGGTGATGGGCAGATTGTGTTTATGGTGGCTTTGGTGATGGGCAGATTGTGTTTATGGTGGCTTTGGTGATGGGCAGATTGTGTTTATGGTGGCTTTGGTGATGGGCAGATTGTGTTTATGGTGGCTTTGGTGACGGGCAGATTGTGTTTATGGTGGCTTTGGTGACGGGCAGATTGTGTTTATGGTGGCTTTGGTGATGGGCATGGGCAGATTGTGTTTATGGTGGCTTTGGTGATGGGCAGATTGTGTTTATGGTGGCTTTGGTGATGGGCAGATTGTGTTTATGGTGGCTTTGGTGACGGGCAGATTGTGTTTATGGTGGCTTTGGTGATGGGCAGATTGTGTTTATGGTGGCTTTGGTGATGGGCTGACTGTGTTTATGGTTATGGAGGTATTAATTATGATGAAGATGTCATTGTAGTGATGTATACATTACAGTAGTGTTAATGACTGTAACAGTGTCAGTGGAGGTTGTAGTTGTTGAGGTGATTGTGATATCAGTTGTAGTGTTTCGTGTTAGTTCAGGTGGCTGTGGTGTTAATTATGTTAGCTGCAGTGTTTTATGCTGATTAAGAGGATTGTAGCGGTGGTAACTGCAGTAGTGATAATAGTGTAATAAGCACTTATTGATATAAATTCAAATAATCCGTGAACCTTATTACGCATACTTATGTACTGCTGTCGTGGCTTCAGATTTTTGCTTGTCATGACTCCCAAGCCCTTTTATTATTCAGTATGATCAAGTTCTGTAATATTTGATTTATAAGTGCCAGAGTTATTTACATTCTCGAGGATTAGGGTTTATCTATATTGGATGACCTACACTGATTTACCTACACTGATATGCGACACACTTGTGCAACATTTGGATATCTTTATTCTGGAAACATTTCGTCTGTCACCGGCTTCAGTCCAGTACAAAGAAAGCTGGAAGAAGAGTTGAGGTAATCATTAGTTTGTGTAAATTTTGCTGAAGTTCAGTGGTATGATCCTCTGAATCTATTATTCTGCCTATTTTTATGTTGTAGGTTATGATGTTGCCAGTCTTTATTACCTCGTCAAAGTCATTTATGCAGATTGAATAAAGGGCCTAAAACTGATCCTTGTGGAACGCCAATTGTGACTGGTCACCATTCTGAATTGATCCCATATTTAATTATTTCATGAGTGAGTGGTGTTTGCAGACTGGCTCAGCCATCACAGTCTGGGTGATCATGAAAGTCTTGCATGAAGAACATGTCCAGCTGCCTCTCTAAGCTGCACTCCATCATTCTATTTCCACTACACTAACATTATGTTAACACTACACTGCCACACCATCATTCTATTTACCTTCTACCACACCAGACTAAGTTGGTCATCATTGTGGCCCCGCCATCATTCTATTAGACAAAGAGCACTCATCTCGTCCAACTCTTTACACTAGTACTCCATCAGCACCACCAGCACCCTCCACCACCACCCACCACTACCATCCTCCACCACCACCCTCCACTACCACCCTCTATCACCACCCACCACCCACCATCCTCCACTACCACCCTCTATCACCACCCACCACCTTCCATCCTCCACTACCACCCTCCACCACCACCCACCACCCTCCACTACCCCCCTCCACCACCACCCACAACTACCACCCTCCACCACCACCCACCACCCTCCACTACCACCCTCCACCACCACCCTCCACTACCATCCTCCACCACCACCCTCCACTACCACCCTCTATCACCACCCACCACCCTCCATCCTCCACTACCACCCTCCACCACCACCCACCAACCTCCACGACCACCCTCCACCACCACCCACAACTACCACCCTCCACCACCACCACCACCACCCTCCACCCTCCACTACCATCCTCCACCACCACCCTCCACTACCACCCTCTATCACCACCCACCACCCTCCATCCTCCACTACCACCCTCTATCACCACCCACCACCCTCCATCCTCCACTACCACCCTCCACCACCACCCACCACTACCCCCCTCCACCACCACCCACAACTACCACCCTCCACCACCACCCACCACCCTCCACCACCACCCTCCACCCTCCACTACCATCCTCCACCACCACCCTCCACTACCACCCTCTACCACCACCCACCACCCTCCACTACCACCCTCCACCACCACCCACCACCCTCCACTACCCCCCCCTCCACCACCACCCACCACCCTCAACTACCACCCTCCACCACCACCCTCCACTACCACCCTCCACCACCACCCACCACCCTCCACTACCACCCTCCTCCACCACTACCAATCACCCTCCACCACCACCCACCACCCTCCACTACCACCCTCCTCCACCACCACACTCCACTACCACCCTCCACCACCACCCACCACCCTCCACTACCACCCTCCACTTTCCACTACCACCCTCCACTACCACCCTCCACCACCACCCACCACCCTCCACTACCACCCTCCACCACCACCCACAACCCTCCACTACCACCCTCCACTCTCGTCTCTCTCCTCCACCCACCACACTCTTCCATCCATCACCACCCACCACACTCCTCCATCCACCACCACCCACCACACTCCTCCACCCACAACACTCCTCCACCCACCACAAAAGTCCATCCACCACACTCCTCCCACCAGATTCCTTTACCCACCACACTCCTCCACCCACCACACTCCTACAACCACCACATCCCACCACCCACCACACTCCACCCACCACTCCTCCAACCACCACATCCCTCCACCCACCACATTCCTCCACCCACCACACTCCTCCACACATCAAATTCCTCCACCCACCACACTCCCCCACCCTCCATATCCTTCCGCCCACCACACTCCTCCACCCACCACATCCTTCCATCCACCACACTCCTCCACAAATCCATATTCCATACACCACTCTCCTACCCACCACTCCCCCACACACCACACTCCTCCACCCACCACACTCCTCCACCCACCACTCCTCCACCCACCACACTCCTCTACACACCACACTCCTCCACCCACCACACTCCTACACCCACCACACTCTTCCACCCACCACTCCTCCACCCACCACACTCCTCCATACACCACACTCCACACTCCTCCACCCACTACACACTACACTCCTCCATCCACCACTCCTCCACCCACCAGACTCCTCCACACACCACACTCCTCCACCCACCACTCCTCCACCCACCACACTCCTCCACACACCACACTCCACCCACCACACTCCTCCACACACCACACTCCACCCATCGCTCCTCCACCCAACACACTCCACACACCACACTCCTCCACACACCACACTCCTCCACCCACCACACTCCTCCACCCACCTCTCCTCCACCCACCACACTCCTCCACCCACCACAGTCCTCCACCCACCACACTCCTCCACCCACCACTCCTCCACACACCACACTCCACCCACCACACTCCACCCACCACACTCCTCCACCCAGCACACTCCTCCACCCAGCACACTCCTCCACCCACCACACTCCTCCACCCACCACACTTCTTCACCCACCACACTCCTCCACCAACCACACCACACTCCTCCACCTACCACACTCCTACACCCACCACACTCCACCCACCACACTCCTTCACCCACCACACTCCTCCACCCACCACTCCTCCACCCATCACACTCCTCCATCCACCACACTCCTTCACCCACCACACTCCTTCACCCACCACACTCCTCCACCTACCACACTCCTCCACCCACCACACTCCTTCACCCACCACACTCCTTCACCCACCACACTCCTCCACTTACCACATTCCTCCACCCACCACACTCCTTCACCCACCACTCCTCCACCCACCAGACTCCTCCACACACCACACTCCTCCACCCACCACTCCTCCACCCAGCACACTCCTCCACCCACCACACTCCTCCACCCAGCACACTCCTCCACCCACCACACTTCTTCACCCAGCACACTCCTCCACCCACCACACTCCTCCATCCAGCACACTCCTCCACCCACCACACTTCTTCACCCACCACACTCCACCCACCACACTCCACCCACCACACTTCTTCACCCAGCACACTCCTCCACCTACCACACTCCTTCACCCACCACACTCCTCCACCCACCACACTCCTCCACCTACCACACTCCTCCACCCACCACACTCCTCCACCCACCACACTCCTTCACCCACCACACTCCTTCACCCACCACACTCCTCCACCCACCACACTCCTTCACCCACCACACTCCTCCACCCACCACACTCCTTCACCCACCACACTCCTCCACTCACCACACTCCTCCACTCACCACACTCCTTCACCCACTACAGTAAGTGTCAGAGTGTCTTACCTCCACCACTGATGACATAAGTGCTAGTCGACAGTATTAGGTACTGACATAACAAAGTAGCTTTGCCGGCTTGGCAATAGTGATAAGAGATGTTACGTGGCTCTGGCAACATTAGGTACACATTCTCACATCACCAATGATAAACGTTCAGATCTCAACGTTTCCTGGTGTTGCTCTGTTACCTCCTTGCCAGACACACCGTTGCTGCTTGTTTTTCTGGATAAAAATACAGTTGTGAAGAAGGTGAAGTGTCAAGACCAGGTCGCGGGGGCGCTGACGAACACCCCCAAGGTATAGCCAGGTTAAGATTTTAAGAACATAAGAATGGAGGAACACTGCAGAAGGCCTACTGGCCCAAGCGAGGCAGGTCCTTATCAAAACAACCTCTACCTAAAGCTACCCAAGAAATAACTCCCGTACCCAATGACACCAATCAAACCCAGCCCCTCCCACTCATATATTTGTCCAGTCTCTTCTTAAAGCTACCCAAGGTCCTAGCCTCTATCACCCCACTGGGAAGACTGTTCCACGCATCTACAACTCTGTTAGAAAACCAGTACTAACCTATGTCCTTTCTAAATCTTAATTTATCCAACTTAAATCCATTATTCCTGGTTCTTACCTGGTTTGACACCCTCAATACTTTATTAATATCTCCCTTGTTTATGCCCGTCATCCACTTATACACTTCAATGATATCTCCCCTCATTCTACGCCTCTCCAGAGAGTGGAGATTTAAGGCTTTAAGTGTGTCTTCATACGGAAGGTTCCTTACACCGTAAATCATTTTAGTCATTCTTCTCTGTATGTTCTCTAATGAGTCTATATCCATCCTGTAGTAAGGGGACCAAAACTGAGCAGCATAATCTAAATGAGGTCTCACTAGTGATGTATAGAGCTGCAAAATAACTTTTGGACTCCTGTTACTTATACTTCTTGAGATAAATCCAAGTAATCTGTTGGCCTTGTTGCGCACACTAAGGCACTGCTGTCTTGGCTTTAGATTTCTGCTTACCATGACTCCCAAGTCTTTTTCACATTCTATATGATCAAGCTCTACTTCACCTAGATTATAGCTTCGAGGGTTATTTTCATTACCAAGGGCAAGTACCTTACACTTATCCACATTAAACTTCATCTACCATTTTTCAGACCAAGACATTAATTTGTCTAAATCGTCCTGGAGTTCATTGATATCCTCCTCAGAGTGAATTATACAGCCTATCTTTGTATCATCAGCAAACTTACTCATGTCACTCGTAATCAAGTTATGCTCTTCAAGGTGACTTCTAATAATGTCAGCTATAACTGATTCTAATAACTTGCCCACTATAGATGTCAGGCTTATTGGACGGTAATTTGAAGGAACGGATTTATCCCCTGATTTGAATATAGGAACCACATTAGCCATCTTCCACAACTCTGGCACAACACCAGTAAGGATGGATGCATTAAACACACTCGTTAATGGCTGACTAAGCTCCATCTTGCATTCCTTAAGTACCCTTGAAAACAACTCATCGGGTCCCGGGGACTTATTTTGCTTCAGTTTGTCTATCTGTTTAATAACCATGTCCCTCGTGACAGTAATATTAGTTAACTTAAATTCATCAGGAACTGAATAATTGTTAATTACTGGAATCTCATTTACATCTTCCTGTGTAAAAACTGGCAAAAAATAGTCATTAAATAAGGAACACATTTCCAGTTCATTATCCGTCAGCTGTCCATTCCCAATTTTCAGAGGTCCTACTTTTTCCTTCACCTTCGTCCTATACACTTGAAAGAACCCCTTTAGATTAGTCTTTGATTCATTAGCAACTCTAATTTCATAGTCACGTTTAGCCTTTCTAATCGCCTTTTTTACTTCTCTTTTAAGCTGAATATATTGGTCAGTAAGGTTAACCTCTCCTCTTCTGATGCGCCTATAAATTCCCCTTTTCTCCCCTAATAGATGCTTTAACCTACTGTTAACCCATTTGGGATCGTTATTATTAGACCTAATATCTCTCTGGGGAATGTATATACTCTGGGCACTGTGTACATTATTAAGAAAAAAATCATAAAAGCAGATCCCTTCATAATCATAAGTATGATCATCGCCAATAAAATCATTAGCTAGATAACCCCAATCAAGATTAGACAAATATTCCCTAAGTCCATTATAGTCGGCAGAACGGAAATCAAGGATTTTTACTGTATTATCATTATTCTTGCATTCCCAGTTAATGCTAAAAGTGATGGATTTGTGATCACTTGCGCCAAGCTCTTTAGTGATCTCCAGATTATTTACGAGTGTTTCCTTATTTGACAAGACTAGGTCTAGCAAATTATTACCCCTGGTAGGCTCTGTTACGCTCTGCTTCAGAAAACAGTCCTGAACTGTCTCCATAAAGTCACTGGACTCTAGATTACCTGTCAAAGAATTCCAGTCAATTTGACTAAAGTTAAAGTCCCCTACTATGACTATGTTATTGTGTCTAGAAGCCCTAACAATTTCGTCCCAAAGAAGTCTCCCTCTACAGTGCCTGTAGGCTCCTGGGATACAGGCACTGTGAGGCTCCTGGGATACAGGTACTGTGAGGCTTCTGGGCTGCAGGTACTGTGAGGCTTCTGGAATACAGGTACTGTGAGGCACCTGGGATACAGGTACCGTGAGGCTCCTAGGCTACAGGTACTGTGAGGCTCCTAGGATACAGGTACTGTGAGGCTCCTAGGATACAGGTACTGTGAGGCTCCTGGGTTTGACTTGAGTTCCATCAGTGGTCAACAAGAGCAGATGATGCTCTCCCAGTGGTCTTGTCTTAAGTTCCATCAGTGTATAAAACTAGTGGTAACAGCTGACAGGGAGGGAGAGATCAGTTCTTGACAAACTGTCTTTGTGATCATTATCAATATTATTATCCAGGATGTTTCTCCTGAGGAACTCTGAGAATCACTGTATGGAAGACAATAACTTTACAAGTAGGAGTTAATTCTTCCTGGTATGTATAATGTGATAGTTAATACAACTTATGCGACTTAATATAATCCCGTATTCCTGTTATCTATAATGTTATAATTTATATAATTTATAAAACATGACATAATCGCGTGTTCCTGGTATCCATTCATAAATGTGTTTATTTTACTCAGTAAGACTCGTGGTAATAATTTATGGATCATTTAGCATAATTAAATAGCAAGTATCAGTGTTAAGGTCAGTTAACCTCTCAATGAGCAATACTCTCAACATTCTTTAACATATTCTCCAAGAGCTGAATAACACTTACCAAAGAGTATTTTATTGTTCTTGTTATTATTATTATTATTATTATTATTATTATTATTATTATTATTATTATTATTATTATTATTATTATATTTTTAGCGAATTTTAGTGATGAAATATAGTTGAAGATGGATAATATCAGGGGAGTTCTGGTACTGCGTCTAACTTAACCTAACCTACCTTAATAACTTAACCTAAGGTAACCAAACCTAACCTAACTTAACCTAACCTACCTTAATAACTTAACCTAAGGTAACCAAACCTAACCTAAGCTAAAATAATTTACAGTAACACAGCTTAACTCACTCTGTTTTCGCCAGAAATAGAACTGGCTGAGTTAACTCACTCAAATACTACCCGCTGATTGGTCAGACGGTTGACTGACTCAACTACCACCCGCTGATTGGCCACACGGGTTTACTAACTCAAATATTGCCCGCTGATTGGCCACACGGGTTAACTAACTCAAATACTGCCCGCTGATTGGCCAGACGGGTTGACTGACTCAAATACCACCCGCTGATTGGCTCTGACTAGGCATTCATGTCTTAAAATAATTATTTTCGCTAATATCCCGCAAAATAACAATTAGTAGAAATTATTATTGTGTGGTCTAGTAAGTTATAAGTATCGTAAAATGTGTACAATAATACGTGAGGTCTTCTGAGGATCAACATTCATTGATAACCTTATATTGTCTTCACTGATCTTACATTAGTACCATAGTTGTTGTTGTAGCACCATAGTTGTTGTTGTAGCACCATAGTTGTTGTTGTAGCACCATGGTTGTTGTTGTAGCACCATGGTTGTTGTTGTAGCACCATAGTTGTTGTTGTAGCACCATGGTTGTTGTTGTAGCACCATAGTTGTTGTTGTAGCACCATGGTTGTTGTTGTAGCACCATGGTTGTTGTAGCACCATGGTTGTTGTTGTAGCACCATGGTTGTTGTTGTAGCACCATGGTTGATGTTGTAGCACCATGGTTGTTGTAGCACCATAGTTGTTATAGCACCATGGTTGTTGTAGCACCATGGTTGTTGTTATAGCACCATGGTTGTTGTAGCACCATAGTTGTTGTAGCACAATAGTTGTTGTTATAGCACCATGGTTGTTGTAGCACCATAGTTGTTGTAGCACCATAGTTGTTGTTATAGCACCATGGTTGTTGTAGCACCATAGTTGTTGTAGCACAATGGTTGTTGTTATAGCACCATGGTTGTTGTAGCACCATAGTTGTTGTAGCACCATAGTTGTTGTTATAGCACCATGGTTGTTGTAGCACCATAGTTGTTGTTATAGCACCATGGTTGTTGTTGTAGCACCATGGTTGTTGTTGTAGCACCATGGTTGTTGTTGTAGCACCACGGTTGTTGTAGCACCATGGTTGTTGTTATAGCACCATGGTTGTTGTAGCACCATAGTTGTTGTAGCACCATGGTTGTTGTTATAGCACCATGGTTGTTGTTATAGCACCATGGTTGTTGTAGCACCATAGTTGTTGTAGCACCATGGTTGTTGTTATAGCACCATGGTTGTTGTAGCACCATAGTTGTTGTTATAGCACCATGGTTGTTGTAGCACCATAGTTGTTGTTATAGCACCATGGTTGTTGTAGCACCGTAGTTGTTGTAGCACCATGGTTGTTGTTATAGCACCATGGTTGTTGTAGCACCATAGTTGTTAGTATAGCACCATAGTTGTTGATATAGCACCATGGTTGTTGTAGCACCATAGTTGTTGTTATAGCACCATGGTTGTTGTAGCACCATAGTTGTTGTTATAGCACCATGGTTGTTGTAGCACCATAGTTGTTGTTATAGCACCATGGTTGTTGTAGCACCATAGTTGTTGTTATAGCACCATGGTTGTTGTAGCACCATAGTTGTTGTAGCACCATGGTTGTTGTTATACCACCATGGTTGTTGTAGCACCATAGTTGTTGGTATAGCACCATAGTTGTTATAGCACCATTTTTTGTTGTAGCACCATAGTTGGTTATAGCATCATGGTTGTTGTAGCACCATAGTTGTTGTTATAGCACCATAGTTGTTTTAGCACCATGGTTGTTGTTGTAGCACAATGGTTGTTGTTGCAGCACCATGGTTGTTGTTGTAGCACCATGGTTGTTGTTATAGCACCATGGTTGTTGTAGCACCATGGTTGTTGTTATAGCACCATGGTTGTTGTAGCACCATAATTGTTGTAGCACCATGGTTGTTGTTATAGCACCATGGTTGTTGTAGCACCATAGTTGTTGGTACAGCACCTTAGCTGTTGTTATAGCACCATGGTTGTTGTAGCACCATAGTTGTTGTTATAGCGCCATGGTTGTTGTAGCACCATAGTTGTTGTTATAGCACCATGGTTGTTGTAGCACCATAGTTGTTGTAGCACCATGGTTGTTGTTATAGCACCATGGTTGTTGTAGCACCATAGTTGGTGGTATAGCACCATAGTTGGTGTTATATCACCATGGTTGTTGTAGCACCTTAGTTGTTATAGCACCATGGTTGTTGTAGCACCATAGTTGTTGTTATAGCACCATAGTTGTTCTTATAGCACCATGGTTGTTGTATCATCATGGATGTTGTAGCACCATGGTTGGTGTTACAGCACCATGGTTGTCGTAGCACCATGGTTGTATCATGGTTGTTGCTATAGCACCAAGGTTGTTCTAGCACCATGGTTGATGTATCATCATGGTTGTTATAGCACCATGATTGATGTATCACCATGGTTGTTGCATCACCATGGTTGTTGTTATAGCACCATGGTTGTTGTATCACCATGGTTGTTATTATAGCACTATGGTTGTTGTAGCACCATAGTTGTTGTTGTAGCACCATGATTGTTGTGTCACCATGGGTATTGTTGTATCACCATGGTTGTTGTTGTAGCACCATGGTTGTTGTTGTAACACCATAGTTGTTGTAGCACCATGGTAGTTGTTGTAACACCATAGTTGTTGTTGTAGCACCATGGTTGTTGTTGTAGCACCATGGTTTTGTTGTTGTAGCACAATGGTTCTTGTTATAGCACCATGGTTGTTGTAGCACCATAGTTGTTGTAGCACCATGGTTGTTGTTGTAACACCATAGTTGTTGTTGTAGCACCATGGTTGTTGTTGTAGCACCATGGTTGTTCTTATAACACCATGGTTGTTGTAGCACCATGGTTGTTGTTATAGCACCATGGTTGTTGTAGCACCATAGTTGTTGTAGCACCATGGTTGTTGTTATAGCACCATGGTTGTTGTAGCACCATAGTTGTTGTGGCACCATGGTTGTTGTTATACCACCATGGTTGTTGTAGCACCATAGTTGTTGGTATAGCACCATAGTTGTTCTTATAGCACCATGGTTGTTGTAGCACCATAGTTGTTGTTAGAGCACCATGGTTGTTGTAGCCCCATAGTTGTTGTTATAGCACCATGGTTGCTATAGCGCCATAGTTGTTGTAGCACCATGGTTGTTATAGCACCATGGTTGTTGTAGCGCCATAGTTGTTGGTATAGCACCATAGTTGTTGTTATAGCACCATGGTTGTTGTAGCACCATAGTTGTTGTTATAGCACCATGGTTGCTGAAGCACCATAGTTGTTGGTATAGCACCATAGTTATTGTAGCACCATGGTTGTTGTAGCACCATGGTTGTTGTTGTTGTAGCACCATGGTTGTTGTTGTAGCACTATGGTTGTTGTTGTAGCACCATGCTTGTTGTTGTAGCACCATAGTTGTTGTTGTAGCACCATGGTTGTTGTAGCACCATGGTTGTTGTTGTAGCACCATGGTTGTTATAGCACCATGGTTGTTGTGGCACCATAGTTGTTGTAGCACCATGGTTGTTGTTATAGCACCATAGTTGTTGTAGCACCATAGTTGTTGTAGCACCATGGTTGTTGTTATAGCACCATGGTTGTTGTAGCACAATAGTTGTTGGTATAGCACCATAGTTGTTATTATAGCACCATGGTTGTTGTAGCACCATAGTTGTTGTTATAGCACCATGGTTGTTGTAGCACCATAGTTGTTGTTACAGCACCATGGTTGTTGTAGAACCATAGTTGCTGTAGCACCATGGTTGTTGTTATAGCACCATGGTTGTTGTAGCACCATAGTTGTTGGTATAGCATCATGGTTGTTGTAGCACCATAGTTGTTGTTATAGCACCATAGTTGTTGTAGCACCATGGTTGTTGTTGTAGCACCATCGTTGTTGTTATAGCACCATGGTTGTTGTAGCACCATGGTTGTTGTTGTAGCACCATAGCTGTTGTTGTAGCACCATGGTTGTTGTTGTAGCACCATGGTTGTTGTTGTAGCACCATGGTTGTTGTTACAGCACTATGGTTGTTGTAGCACCATAGTTGTTGTAGCACCATGGTTGTTGTTATAGCACCATGGTTGTTGTAGCACCATAGTTGTTGTAGCACCATGGTTGTTAGAGCACCATAGTTGTTGTAGCACCATAGTTGTTGGTACAGCACCATAGATGTTGTTATAGCACCATGGTCGTTGTAGCACCATAGTTGTTGTTATAGCACCATGGTTGTTGTAGCACCATAGTTGTTGTTATAGCACCATGGTTGTTGTAGCACCATAGTTGTTGTAGCACCATGGTTGTTGTTATAG
Source organism: Cherax quadricarinatus (assembly GCF_038502225.1). Lineage (NCBI taxonomy): Eukaryota > Metazoa > Arthropoda > Malacostraca > Decapoda > Parastacidae > Cherax > Cherax quadricarinatus. The sequence continues at coordinate 12,569,209 of NC_091350.1, read as the reverse complement.
CACCATGGTTGTTGTAGCACCATAGTTGTTGTTATAGCACCATGGTTGTTGTAGCACCATAGTTGTTATAGCACCATAGTTGTTCTTATAGCACAATGGTTGTTGTATCATCATGGATGTTGTATCACCATGGTCGTTGTTACAGCACCATGGTTGTCGTAGCACCATGGTTGTATCATGATTGTTGCTATAGCACCATGGTTGTTCTAGCACCATGGTTGATGTATCATCATGGTTGTTATAGCACCATGGTTGTTGTATCACCATGGTTGTTGTATCACCATGATTGTTGTTATAGCACCATTGTTGTTGGTATAGCACCATGGTTGTTGTATCACCATGGTTGTTGTTATAGCACTATGGCTGTTGTTGTAGCACCATGGTTGTTGTTGTATCACCATGGTTGTTGTTGCACTATGGTTGCTGTGGCACCATAGTTGTTGTCGTAGCACCATGGTTGTTGTATCACCATGGTTGTTCTTATAGCACCATGGTTGTTGTAGCACCATAGTTGTTGTTGTAGCACCATGATTGTGTCACCATGGTTGATGTTGTATCACCATAGTTGTTGTAGCACCATAGTTGTTGTTGTAGCACCATGGTTGTTGTATCACAATGGCTGTTGTTGTAGCACCATGGTTGTTGTATCATAATGGCTGTTGTTGTAGCACCATGGTTGTCGTATCACCATGGTTGTTGTATCACCATGGTTGCTGTATCACCATGGTTGTTGTTATATCACCATGGTTGTTGCATGACCATGATTGTTGTATAACCATTGTTGGTGTATCACCATGGTTGTTGTATCACCATGGCTGTTGTTGTATCACCATGGTTTTTGTTGTAGCACCATGGTTGTTGTTGTATCACCATGGTTTTTGTTGTAGCACCACAGTTGTTGTAGCACCATAGTTGCTGTAGCACCATGGTTGTTGTATCACCATGGTTGTTGTTATAGCACCATTGTTGTTGTAGCACCATAGTTGTTTTAGCTCCATGGTTATTGTATCACCATGGTTGTTGTTGTATCACCATGGTTGTTGTATCACCCTGCTTGCTGTTGTATCACCATGCTTGCTGTTGTATCACCATGATTGTTGTTGTAGCACCATGGTTGTTGTTTCACCATGGTTGTTGTTGTAGCACTATGGTTGTTGTATCACCATGGTTGTTGTATCACCATGGTTGTTGTATCTCCATGGTTGTTGTATCACCATGGTTGATGTATCACCATGGGTGTTGTATCACCATGGTTGTTGTATCAACACTGTTGTTGTATCATCATGGTTGTTGTATCACCATGGTTGTTGTTTTTGTAGCACCATGGTTGTTGTATCACCATGACTGTTGTATCACCATTGTTGTTGTATCACCATGGTTGTTGTATCACCATGGTTGTAGCACCATGGTTGTTGTATTACCATGGTTGTTGTATCCCCATGGTTGTTGTATGCCCATGGTTGTTGTATCACCATGGTCATTGTATCACCATGGTTGTTGTATCACAATGGTTGTTGCATCATCATGGTTGTTGTATCACCATGGTTGTTGTATCACCATGGTTGTTGTATCACCATGGTTGTTGTATCAACACGGTTGTTGTATCATCATGGTTGTTGTTGTATCACCATGGTTGTTGTTGTAGCACTATGGTTGTTGTATCACCATGGTTGTTGTTGTAGCATCATGGTTGTTGTATCACCATGGTTGTTTTTGTAGCACAATGGTTGTTGTATCACCATGGTTGTTTTACCACCATGGTTGTTGTTGTATCACCAAAGTTGTTGTAGCACCATGGTTGTTGTATCACCATGGATGTTGTTGTAGCACCCTGGTTGATGTTGTAGCACCATGGTTGTTATATTACCATGGTTGTTTTTGTAGCACAATGGTTGTTGTATCACCATAGTTGTTGTACCACCATGATTTTTGTATCACCCTGGTTATTGTAGCACTATGGTTGTTGTAGCAACATGGTTGTTGTGTCACCATGGTTGTTGTATCACCATGGTTATTGTATTACCATGGTTGTTGTAGCACCATGGTTTTTGTATCAACATGGTTATTGTAGCACCATGGTTGTTGTAGCACCATGGTTGTTGTATCACCATGGTTATTGTATCACCATGGTTGTTCTAGCACCATGGTTGATGTATCACCATGGTTATTGTAGCACCATGGTTGTTGTAGCACCATGGTTGTTGTATCACAATGGTTGTTGTATCACCATGGTTGTTACTGCAGCACCATGGTTGTTGTATCACCATGGTTCTTTTATCACCATGGTTATTATATCGCCATGGTTGTTGTAGCACAATGGTTGTTGTATCACCATGGTTGTTGTAGCACCATGGTTGTTGTATCACCATGGTTATTGCAGCACCATGATTGTTGTATCACCATTGTTATTGTATCACCATGGTTGTTGTATCACCATGGATGTTGTTGTAGCACCATGGTTGATGTTGTAGCACCATGGTTGTTATATCACCATGGTTGTTTTTGTAGCACAATGGTTGTTGTATCACCATGGCTGTTGTACCACCATGATTTTTGTATCACCCTGGTTACTGTAGCACTATGGTTGTTGTAGCAACATGGTTGTTGTGTCACCATGGTTGTTGTATCACCATGGTTATTGTATTACCATGGTTGTTGTAGCACCATGGTTTTTGTATCACCATGGTTATTGTAGCACCATGGTTGTTGTAACACCATGGTTGTTGTATCACCATTGTTATTGTATCACCATGATTGTTGTACCACCATGGTTGTTTTATCACCATGGTTATTGCAGCACCATGATTGTTGTCACCATGGTTATTGTATCACCATGGTTGTTCTAGCACCATGGTTGATGTATCACCATGGTTATTGTAGCACCATGGTTGTTGTAGCACCATGGTTGTTGTATCACAATGGTTGTTGTATCACCATGGTTGTTACTGCAGCACCATGATTGTTGTCACCATGGTTATTGTATCACCATGGTTGTTCTAGCACCATGGTTGATGTATCACCATGGTTATTGTAGCACCATGGTTGTTGCATCACCATGGTTTTTGTATCACCATAGTTGTATCACCATGGTTATTGTATCGCCATGGTTGTTGTAGCACAATGGTTGTTGTATCACCATGGTTGTAACACCATGGTTGTTGTATCACCATGGTTATTTTATTACCAGGGTTGTTGTAGCACCATGGTTTTTGTATCACCATGGTTATTGTAGCACCATGGTTGTTGTAGCACCATGATTGTTGTATCACCATGGTTATTGTATCACCATGGTTATTCTAACACCATGGTTGATGTATCACCATGGTTATTGTAGCACCATGGTTGTTGTAGCACCATGGTTGTTGTATCACAATGGTTGTTACTGCACCACCAAGGTTGTTGTATCACCATGGTTTTTGTATCACCATGGTTATTGCATCGCCATGGTTGTTGCAGCACAATGGTTGTTGTATCACCATGGTTGTTGTAGCACCATGGTTGTTGCAGCACCATGGTTGTTGTATCACCATGGTTATTGTATCACCATGGTTGTTGTATCACCATGGTTGTTGTATCACCATGGTTGTTGTATCACCATGGTTGCTGTATCACCATGGTTGTTATAGCACCATGGTTGTTGTAGCACCATGGTTGTTGTATCACCATGGTTGCTGCATCACCAGGGTTATTGTATCACCATGGTTGTTGTATCACCATGGTTGTTGTATCACCATGGTTGTTGTATCACCAGGGTTATTGTATCACCATGGTTGTTGTATCACCATGGTTGTCGTATCACCAGGGTTATTGTATCACCATGGTTGTTGTAGCACCATGGTTGTTGTATCACCATGGCTGCTGTATCACCAGGATTATTGTATCACCATGGTTGTTGTATCAACATGGTTGTTGTATCACCAGGGCTATTGTATCACTATGGTTGTTGTAGCACCATGGTTGTTGCATCACCATGGTTGTTGCATCACCATGGTTGTTGTATCACCATGGTTGTTGTATCACCAGGGTTATTGTATCACCATGGTTGTTGTATCGCCATGGTTGTTGCATTACCATGGTTGTTGTATCACCAGGGTTATTGTATCACCATGGTTGTTGTGTCACCATGGTTGTTGTATCACCATGGTTGTTGTATCACCATGGTTGTTGTATCTCCATGGTTGCTGTATCACCATGGTTGTTGTATCACCAGGGTTATTGTATCACCATGGTTGTTGTATCACCAGGGTTATTGTATCACCATGGTTGTTGTATCACCATGGTTGTTATATCACCAGGGTTATTTTATCACCATGGTTGTTGTATCACCAGGGTTATTGTTTCACCATGGTTGTTGTATCACCATGGTTGTTGTATCTCCATGGTTGCTGTATCACCATGGTTGTTGTATCACCAGGGTTATTGTATCACCATGGTTGTTGTATCACCAGGGTTATTGTATCACCATGGTTGTTGTATCACCATGGTTGTTATATCACCAGGGTTATTGTATCACCATGGTTGTTGTATCACCATGGTTGTTATATCACCAGGGTTATTTTATCACCATGGTTGTTGTATCACCAGGGTTATTGTTTCACCATGGTTGTTGTAGCACCAGGGTTATTGTTTCACCATGGTTGTTGTAGCACCATGGTTGTTGCATCACCATGGTTGTTGTATCACCATGGTTGTTATATCACCAGGATTATTTTATCACCATGGTTGTTGTATCACCAGGGTTATTGTTTCACCATGGTTGTTGTATCACCAGGGTTATTGTTTCACCATGGTTGTTGTAGCACCATGGTTGTTGCATCACCATGGTTGTTGTAGCACCATGGTTGTTGCATCACCATGGTTGTTGTATCACCATGGTTGTTATATCACCAGGGTTATTTTATCACCATGGTTGTTGTATCACCAGGGTTATTGTTTCACCATGGTTGTTGTATCACCAGGGTTATTGTTTCACCATGGTTGTTGTAGCACCATGGTTGTTGCATCACCATGGTTGTTGTAGCACCATGGTTGTTGCATCACCATGGTTGTTATATCACCAGGGTTATTTTATCACCATGGTTGTTGTATCACCAGGGTTATTGTTTCACCATGGTTGTTGTAGCACCAGGGTTATTGTTTCACCATGGTTGTTGCATCACCATGGTTGTTGCATCACCATGGTTGTTATATCACCAGGGTTATTTTATCACCATGGTTGTTGTATCACCAGGGTTATTGTTTCACCATGGTTGTTGTATCACCAGGGTTATTGTTTCACCATGGTTGTTGTAGCACCATGGTTGTTGCATCACCATGGTTGTTGTAGCACCATGGTTGTTGCATCACCATGGTTGTTATATCACCAGGGTTATTTTATCACCATGGTTGTTGTATCACCAGGGTTATTGTTTCACCATGGTTGTTGTATCACCAGGGTTATTGTTTCACCATGGTTGTTGTAGCACCATGGTTGTTGTAGCACCATGGTTGTTATATCACCCGGGTTATTTTATCACCATGGTTGTTGTATCACCATGGTTATTGTTTCACCATGGTTGTTGTAGCACCAGGGTTATTTTATCACCATGGTTGTTGTAGCACCATGGTTGTTGCATCACCATGGTTGTTGTAGCACCATGGTTGTTGCATCACCATGGTTGTTGTAGCACCATGGTTGTTGCATCACCATGGTTGGCTTCCCGTATAAAAAATGGGGCAGACCCGAGTCCCTGAACTACATACCAGTACCTCTAATATACACACTGACGACGACGTTTCGGTCTGACTTTAACCATTTACGAAGTCACACTAACAGAAAAGAGTGAGGTAGCCAGTATGTAAAGGGGAGCAGGACAAACACCGAAACGTCGTCGTAATCCCCTCTCTTTTATGTGCAGGTTAAATAACCTGCACATATTGTATATTGTTCCAGTCATGGTATTGTGCCTTTTTGTTCTTTCTGTAAGGTAAACAATACTGGGACACTGGGAGGGAAGATTCTTTACAGAAAACCAACTATCTTTCAAATCTGCTGGAGCTCAATGACGGAATCACAAAGCTGGTTGGATTACATCTCCCGGGACCCAAGTAAATAATTTAATACAACACTACACCAGAGATAAGTCCAGACACTGAAGGAACATGCAGGGTTAAAGGCAGTGTTCCAGTGGGTCAAGGAGTACCTAAATGACAGAAAACAGAGTAACAGTAGGGCATGAGACAACAGAATGTGGGTAACGGGTGGTGTGTCACAAAGACCAGTACTAGGACCGCTGTTATTCTTAATACACGTGAACGACGTATCAGAGGGTATCGAATCCTGCGTGTCATTTCTTGTGAATGTCGATATATTAATGGAAAAAATAAGAACAGGGGAGGGCAATAGTAAGTAAACTCCAGAGAGACCTCAATAGATTACAAATGTGTTACAAGAAGCTGAATCTTGAGTTCAACTCAAACAAATGCAAGGTTATGCAAACTACAAGGTGAGGACAGACCAGACACATGCAAATTTAAAATACTGAAATGGCCCTGGATTAAATATAACGCCACAGGGATTTCAGAAAGTATTTCTTCAGTCTCAGGATGGTCGGGAAGTCGAAGGACCTTGATGAAGAAGTGGTGGAGGTAGACTTCATTCATAGTTTTATGAATAAGTACGATAGAGCTCACGAGGTTAGGAGTGAATCTGGCAAGCGAACAGTTGAGAGGCAGGGACAGGAGCTAGGAGTTGACCCCGGCATCCACATGTAGGTGAGTACACACACACACACAGACACACACACACACACACACACACACACACACACACACACACACACACACACACACAGACACACAGACACACACACACACACACACACACACACACACACACACACACACACACACACACACACACACACACACACACACACACACACACACACACATGGAGCGGGGAGAGAGAGGGCCTAGTAGCAACCGGTGAAGAGGCGGGGCCAGGAGCTAGGACTCGACCCCTGCAACCACAAATAGGTGAGTACACACACACACACACATACACACGCAGGACACGCTTCAAGGACTTAGTGTGGAGTTTGCATGTACACACATTATGAGGTGAATAGTAAAAACGGAGAGTAAAACGTGGGTGTTAGTGGGAGGGGGTGTAGAGGCGTGTCTCTCTCTCTCTCTCTCTACCTTCCCCTGGCTACATTTAAAATACCTTTCTAATAACTTATTACAGAGCTTTTAGATCTTATTAGAATAAGCGGTAAACACGTATGGGTCAATGAACGCAGTAATTGGTGGAGACTTGATCCTCCCTCCACTGAAGATTGGTGGAGACTTGATCCCCCGTGAGCATCAATGACTGATATACCTTTGATGAGTTTCTAGAGTCTTACTACTCTCGGAGCCCTTCCATGGGCCAGGCTTGTCTGGTCAACCAGGCTGTTGCTGCTGATGGCCTGCTGTCCCACCTATCCATCACAGCCTTGTTGATCTGACATCTGGTGAAGATGCTTTTCCAGTTTCCTCTTCAAGACTTCTACACTAGTCCCAGAAGAGTTTCTGATAACTTCTGGTAGGATGTTGAATAATCTGAGGTTCCGAATGTTGACACAGTGTTCCCTTATTGGTTTATTTTACACATCCTCCCATATCTCTCATTCCAGTATGTTGTTATGGCAGTGTTGTTATGGCAGTGTTGTTATGACAGTGTTGTTATGACAGTGTTGTTATGACAGTGTTATGACAGTGTTGTTATGACAGTGTTGTTATGACAGTGTTGCTATGACAGTGTTGTTATGACAGTGTTGTTATGGCAGTGTTGTTATGGCAGTGTTGTTATGACAGTGTTGTTATGGCAGTGTTGTTATGACAGTGTTGTTATGACAGTGTTGTTATGACAGTGTTGCTATGACAGTGTTGTTATGACAGTGTTGTTATGGCAGTGTTGTTATGGCAGTGTTGTTATGACAGTGTTGTTATGGCAGTGTTGTTATGGCAGTGTTGTTATGAGTGTTGTTATGACAGTGTTGTTATGACAGTGTTGTTATGACAGTGTTGCCATGGCAGTTGTTATGGCAGTGTTGTTATGGCAGTGTTGTTATGACAGTGTTGTTATGGCAGTGTTGTTATGGCAGTGTTGTTATGACAGTGTTGTTATGACAGTGTTGTTATGGCAGTGTTGTTATGGCAGTGTTGTTATGACAGTGCTGTTATGGCAGTGTTGTTATGACAGTGTTGTTATGACAGTGTTGTTATGGCAGTGTTGTTATGACAGTGTTGTTATGACAGTGTTGTTATGGCAGTGTTGTTATGGCAGTGTTGTTATGGCAGTGTTGTTATGGCAGTGTTGTTATGACAGTGTTGTTATGACAGTGTTGTTATGGCAGTGTTGTTATGACAGTGTTGTTATGGCAGTGTTGTTATGACAGTGTTGTTATGACAGTGTTGTTATGACAGTGTTGTTATGGCAGTGTTGTTATGGCAGTGTTGTTATGACAGTGTTGTTATGACAGTGTTGTTATGGCAGTGTTGTTATGACAGTGTTGTTATGACAGTGTTGTTATGGCAGTGTTGTTATGGCAGTGTTGTTATGACAGTGTTGTTATGGCAGTGTTGTTATGGCAGTGTTGTTATGACAGTGTTGTTATGCAAGTGTTGTTATGACAGTGTTGTTATGACAGTGTTGTTATGGCAGTGTTGTTATGGCAGTGTTGTTATGACAGCATTGTTATGGCAGTGTTGTTATGACAGCGTTGTTATGGCAGTGTTGTTATGACAGTGTTGTTATGACAGCATTGTTATGGCAGTGTTGTTATGGCAGTTGTGGAAAATATTGTATATTCTCCAAAAATAGTGTATTTTATATGTAAATTGATCGTCTATATTGTAGGTAATAAAAATTAATTTGTAAATAAATAAAGAAGTGAACTGACAGGGAAGCTCTGAGCCTGCGCTGAGGAGCAGGGAGGAGACGCCATTGTTTTTAAATGTGATACAAGCACGCTATAGGTCTAGATCAACTTGTGGATATGACAGTTGTAGGTATCGAAGGAGGACATTTTTTGAGACCTAGGTGTCCCAAAATTCCTACTTGTCTATGTAACTTTGATAAATAATAATTATCTTTGTTATCATTTACTGATATGTACCTTATGAGTTACATCCAGGTAAATTTAATTTTCCACAAATTAGTTGCCCGTTGGTCCTTGATCAAACTGGATGTAATTAGTGAAGTCATTAATTAGTGAATTAATTACTTAATAATTATATGTGAAATGACAGGAGGTGGATGTTAGGTCCACAAATTTACTTAATGTGTAGTGGATTATAATTATTGCAATACTAAATTTTGGTAAGCCAAGCCTGGCTAGGATTTATATTAGTGTGTATAATATTAATTCTGCTAAGCCAAATTCAGGCAAAGATTTATATTAGTGTATTTGTATAATATTAATTTTGCTAAGCCAAGCCTGGCAAGGATTTATATTAGTGTATGTGTATAATATTAATTTTGCTAAGCCAAATTCTGCACAAGATTTATATTAGTGTATTTGTATAATATTAATTTTGCTAAGCCAAATTCTGGCTAGGATTTATATTAGTGTATTTGTACAATATTAATTTTGCTAAGCCAAATCTGGCAAGGATAAGCCAAGTCTGGCTAAGATTATATTAATGTGTATTTAAAATTTTCTTACATGTGTAATTGCTAAGCTCAAGTGTAGCTAACATTATATTAATGTATAATTAAAGTATATATTATAATTTTCTTACATGTAATTGCTAAGCTCAAGTAGCTAGGATTTATTCAAAGGTAAGTTGTAATATTTACCTTTATAAAGTGCATAATTAGGTACATAATCAGTGTTATTAAGTTGAATTTAATACATTGCATCATGGGTGAAAATGAGGAAATTAATGTAGAAGACAAACACATGGAATTTAGAGCAAAAAGATCATCATTGCAGGCTAGAAAGGGTCATGTAACAAAGGCATATAATAAATGTTTGGAATTAATGAATCAAGAAACTGTGAATACTGATGATTTACAATTGTATTTACATGCTTTGGGTAATAGATATGATTCATACAAATTATATTATAACAAATATGAAGGAGATTTGTTAGTAAACTGTGTAGATGAGACTGAAGTAAATCTTATGATTAACCAGTATTATGAATTAGAAGAAAAGATTCTTTCTTGTAAAAGTCAGGCTTTGAAGAAATTAAAAAGTGTAAACCAGGCAGTTAATCAATCTATTCCAACAAATAAGATGTCTTTGCCAAAACTCCCAGAATTATGTTTACCTGTATTTAATCCTGGAGAAAATTAGGAGGAGCTTTGGTCTATTTCTAAAGCAGCTGTGCATGATAGGAGTGACCTAGCCTGTGTAACTAAATTATTTTACCTAAAAGGGCAGATAAGAAGAGATGCCCACATGCTCATACAAGCCTTTCCCAATGTAGATGATTCTAACAATGAAGAAGTTGACTTGTTGAAGGTCACTTATGGTAATATAGAACAAAGTAAGTTGGATCTAGTGAATATCATTGTTAATTTAAAATCTCCAGATTACACTTACAAAGGTTTACGGCAGTTCAGAGTTAAACTGGAGAGTACTCTCAAAACTTTAAGTAATAAATATAATCTGAAGGAATCAGACTGGTTATTGAGTGCCATGGTACAGAATAAATTAAGCTGTAAAACACTTGAATAACTCTCGAACAAGTATCACAAAGTTTATTTTGGTCTGGAGGAAATAAGACTAAGTCTGCAAGAATTAATTGTTCAGTTGCAGACCAGCCAACCAACTCATTTTAAAGATTCAACACATAATAACTCTGAGGTATCTGTCAAAATTCATTTTCTAAAAAGAGTTGCATAGGTACATATCAAGTAGCAGGAATCAGAAATAATGATTCTCCACAAGGTAAGAAGAATAAGTACCCTCATAAGAGTAGCCCAGTTAATAAGAAACAAGTCAAAGAAACGAGAGATTGTCTCTTCTGCAAGGGTACTCATTTTTCTAAGAATTGCAATGCATACAATTCATGGAATGATAAAGTTGAAATACTGGAGGAACTTGACAGATGTATCAGATGTCTAGGTAATCACAATGTAAAGGACTGTCATGCCAAATTAAACAACTGTTATCAATGTCACAAAGGAAGACACCATATAGTCATGTGTAAGGGTCTATATGATAATGTTGATAATAATGATAATGTTGACAATCCTGACACAACAGTGGCTAATGTAGAAATTGCTGCTAATGTTAATAATGATGGTTTTACTGAAGTAGCCTTACCTGTGTTACAGGTAAAACTTTATGATAAAAGGCATAAATCAAAAAATGTAACTGCATTATTAGACCAGGGATCACAGCGTACTTTTATAAAACGTAAATGTCTTGATGGGATGAAAGAACAGATGGGAGATCCTACAACTCTAAAATTATCTGGTTTTCTCTCAGATAAAAGGGCTCAATTGTATGGCAGGGTTTATGTAACTGTCAGGTTGGGCAATGAGAAAAAACGTGTTAATGCAGCAATTGTAGATAGACTTATAGAGAAAATATCCACAGTAGGGCTTAGTAAAGCTACAGAGAGACTTTCACATAATGTAAATTTAGCACCTTCTGGTGTAAATGATGATTCTGTAGGCCCAATAAATATTTTGATAGGTAGTGACTATTATGCCTCCTTTGTAAAGGGTATGGTAAAGAAATGTGGTGTCACCCTTTTGAAGACTGCAGGAGGCCATGTAATGTATGGTAGGATTCCTCGTAATAATAATGCATGACTAGAGGAAACTATAAATACTATCACTGTGTGTCTTACTCATGAAATCGTGCCCCAGTATAATTCTTCCATAGAGGATGGTGTTGAACCAGTGCATAAATTGTGGGAATTAGACAGCATTGGAATAAATGTAAATGAAGAAGGTCCAGACGATTCTTTTACTCAGGAACAGTACCTGAGAAATGTAAAATTTGAATCTGGACAATACTGGGTACGACTTCCGTGGAGATTGAACCATCCAGAATTGCCCACTAATTACAGAATGGCATATGGACAATTAAAGGCTCAGCTCCACGAACTGAGTAAGACACCAGAATTGTTGACTGCCTATAATGATATAATTACTGAACAATTAACTAATAAATTTATAGAAGAGGTACCTCCTGAGCAAGCCAAAATTTATGGTCACTATTTGCCACATCACGGAGTGAAGAAGGATTCTAAGACCACTTCTCTGAGGATTGTGTTTAATTGTAGTGCCAGGAGTAACAAAAATGTACCTAGTTTAAATGACTGTTTGATGACAGGTCCGTCGTTGACGGAAAAATTAGGAGATATCTTATTAAATTTCAGGGTGAAGAATTATGCCTTTATGGCTGACATAAGTAAAGTTTTCCTAAGAGTGGGTTTACAAGAGGCTGACTGGGATTGTACCCGCTTCTTATGGCCTGAGAATCCTAGTGACCCACTTAGCCCTCTGAAAACCTTTCGCTTTAGGAGTGTATTATTTGGTGCTACATCCAATCCGTTCCTACTTCAAGCGACGATAAATGCACACCTTAAACGTATGGGAAGTCCATTGAATGAAGTAATGAGCAAACAATTTTATGTGGACAATTTCCCGGGTGTGACGTCAACTGAAGAGGAACTGTTAATGACTTATGGAGAGGCTAATAAAATAATGCAAAGTGCAAATATGCCTCTGAGGGAATGGAATAGTAATTCGTCCAAATTAAAGGACAAAATAAGTAAAGATTACCCTGGAGATGAAGTACCAAATTGTAGTAATGTATTGGGATTAACTTGGGATACTGAGAGAGATTTGCTAATGTTAAAACCTAATAATTACAGTATGCCCAATAAATTAACTAAGAGAGTCTTGCTTGCTGAAGTTTCCAAATGTTTTGATCAACTAGGCTTAGTGTCACCCCTTAGTATAAGAGGGAAATTATTAATACAAGAGGCATGGAAGCTTAAATGTGCTTGGGATGAAACTCTGCCTGAGGAATTCATTAACAGGTGGGATGAATTAATTGGTGATTATGAAAAAATTCCAATGTTGGAGTTCCCACGCCAGGTGGCCAATCCAGATGGGAAAAATATACTCCACATTTTTTGTGATGCTTCAAAATTGGTGCATGGAGCAGTTCCTTACCTTCAATGTAACAGTGTCATTTCTCTTGTTATGTCTAAGGCTAAAGTGTCTCCAATTAGATCATGTACCTTAACAGCCATTTTTGTAGGTGTCAAATTAGCTAATTATATAAGAAATAAGTTGCAAGAGATAAATATTAGCGACACTGTAATTTGGTCTGATAATGAGGTATTCTTACAATGGATTCGTAATGGAAACAGTAAAATTGCGTACGTACAAAACAGAGTCGCTGAAATTAATCAGATGCAAGAGAAGTACAATAGTTTGGGTCAGCATATGTTAACATTTAATCATATACCTGGTGAGGAGAATCCGGCTAATTTCTTGTCTCAAGGTTTACCTTATGCTAAATTTGTAAATGCTGTATCATGGTTTAAAGGACCAAGCTGGTTGGTAAATAAAGCTAATTGGCCTGTACAAAAGGCATACATTGCTCCTGTTGAAATTACTGTGACCACCGCTCCAATAGTTTGTCCTTCCTTAGCCACTGATATAAATAGGTATTCTTTACCCAAACTAATCAATGTAACTAAGTTGGTGTTTAAATTTCTAAACAAGATGAATATCTCATATAAGTTTTCACATCCTCTTGTATATTGGATAAAGAGGGTAAAGGAAGAAATCTGTGGAAATGAGATTAAATTGATGATGGAAAGAAAAATTGTGAAAGGTTCCATAATAGAGAAATTGGGGCTGTGTTTAGAGAACACTGTAATTAGGTGCAGAGGTAGGTTACAAAATGCTGAATTGGGTGATTATGCTAAACACCCTATCTTACTGCCCAAAACTCATCATCTAACAAATTTAATTGTTTTAAACGCCCATAAAAATGTAATGCATGGTGGGGTACAAGATACCTTAAATTGTATTAGGGAAACTTTCTGGATTCCACAAGGACGACAAAGTGTAAAAAGGGTGATTAAATCTTGTGTAATATGTCGCCATGTGGATGCCAGATCCTATATGTACCCAGGTCCTCCACCGTTGCCAAAGGAGCGTGTACAATTAGTGAAACCATTTGATGTAACAGGTGTAGACTATAGTGGTCCAATCATTTTAACAGGTACTTCAGATGGTGTTCCACTGAAAGTGTATGTATGCTTGTTCACTTGTACTGCTACTAGGGCAGTTCATTTAGAGGTAGCTCAGGATTTGTCTGCAGAACAGTTTATACAGCTGTTTTGAAAATTTGCAGCTAGGAGATCCTGTCCGAGATTGATGATTTCGGATAATGCCACAAATTTTGTAGCGGGTGCTTAATATTTGATAGAGTTATATAATAATGACGATGTTCAATCTCTGTTAATCCAACGAGGGTGTACCTGGAAATTTATTACTCCTAGAGCCCCTTGGCAGGGGGGGAGCTGTACGAAAGACTGATAGGCACAGTGAAGATGTGTCTCCGTAACGTACTACAGCGGAAGAGAATTAATTTGGAAGAATTCCATGCAGTGTTAGTGGAGGCGGAGAATCGGATAAATAATCGGCCTCTCTCGTACATGAGTGATACACCTGATGCAGATTTATTAACACCTCACCTAATATGTGGAAGGAAATTGGAAGCTGCCCCTGTCTATAGAGATAATCCTGAAGAAAGTGATGAGGATTACAATGATGCGGCAGTGTTGAGTGATAAATTTAAAATGTTAAATAAAGTAATTGATCATTGGTCTAATGTGTGGCGTAAGGAATATCTTCTTACACTACGTGAACACTTTTATGGTGCGACAGAGGCAGTAAATCGACAGAACATTCAACCAGGTGACATTGTGTTAATTGATACTGAACAACATCGAACATTGTGGCCTCTGGGCAAAGTATTGACATTGTACCCAGATGCACAAGGTGTTGTCCAGAATGTCAAAGTGTTGTGTCATGGCCAGGAAAGTTTACGCAGAATTAATAAATTGATTCCCTTGGAATTAAATAGTATTCAATCAAACGTAAATGAAAATCTAAGGGAAAATGACACTAGTGATATTGAAGGTAATGCTGACCAATTGATGCAGGAATATGAAATTGTAGCAAGACCTACTAGGAGAGCAGCCACTCAAGCCAGAACCGGTTGGAATCGTCTCCTAAAGGAAGGAGTAAGTTGAATCCTTTAGCAATGAACTCCGGCCGACCGCAGTGTGAAAAATAATGTATTTTCCGAAAAATCCAGCATATTTTTTATGAAAATTAGTGTAATACATTGTATTTAATAAAAATTAATTTGTAAATGAAAAATGGAACCAGCAAGGGAAGCTCTACACCTGCGCTAAGGAGCAGGGAGGAGACGCCATTGTTTTTGAATGTGGTTCAGGCACGCTAATGTAATGTGCATAATTTTCGTCGCTCTAGAGGTTACATTGAGCTTAAAACCTCTCAAATAGGAGCTGAAATTGTTGGATGTGCAGTCCTGCATAACGAGAGCATTAAGCAAATGGACAGGACATCTCCAGGAACCTCAGATAAGCTGTCTATGTTTATGTTTAGAATTCTGGCCAGTAATATCTTCATAAATTTAGACAGGGGGGTTTCTGTACATGACACACAGTAATCTCCAGACAAATTGGTGTTATGATTATAAATTCTCCTGTTACATAAATGTGTATATGTAATCATTTTTTAATTTTAATATACAGTCCACATGTTTATATTAAATTTCACCAGCATTCCTGGTGATGTATATTTCATTTGCAATTAATATAGGCCTAAAGCAACTTGTGGATATGACAGTTGTAGGTATCGAAGGGGGACATTTTTTGCGACCTAGGTGTCTCAAAATTCCTACTTGTCTATGTAACTTTGATAAATAATAATTTTTTTTGTTACCATTTACTGGTATGTATCTTATGAGTTACATCCAAGTATATGTAATTTTCCACAGGTCCTCGAGTACTTTCCAGTATATATTATTATGTATCTCTCTCTCATCCGCTCCTGGTTATTTGAAAGTTTCTCCTGGTTATTTGAACATTTCTCCTGGTTATTTGAACGTTTCTCCTGGTTATTTGAACGTTTTTCTTGGTTATTTGATTGTTTTTCCTGGTTATTTGATCGTTTTTCCTGGTTATTTGAGCGTTTTTCCTGGTCATTTGAACGTTTCTCCTGGTTATTTGAACGTTTTTCTTGGTTATTTGAACATTTTTCCTGGTTATTTGAACGTTTCTCCTGGTTATTTGAACGTTTCTCCTGGTTATTTGAACGTTTTTCTTGGTTATTTGATTGTTTCTCCTGTTTATTTGAACGTTTCTCCTGGTTATTTGAACGTTTTTCCTGGTTATTTGAATGTTCTTCCTGGTTATTTGATCATTTCTCCTGGTTATTTAATCGTTTTTCCTGGTTATTTGAACGTTTTTCCTGGTTATTTGAACGTCTTTCCTTGTTATTTGAACGTTTTTCCTGGTTATTTGAACGTTTCTCCTGATTATTTGAACGTTTTTCTTGGTTATTTGATCGTTTCTCCTGGTTATTTGATCGTTTCTCCTGGTTATTTGATCGTTTCTCCTGGTTATTTGAACGTTTTTCCTGGTTATTTGAACGTTTCTCCTGATTATTTGAACGTTTTTCTTGGTTATTTGATCGTTTCTCCTGGTTATTTGATCGTTTCTCCTGGTTATTTGATCGTTTCTCCTGGTTATTTGAACGTTTTTCCTGGTTATTTGAACGTTTCTCCTGTTTATTTGATCGTTTTTCCTGGTTATTTGAACGTTTTTCCTGGTTATTTGAACGTTTTTCCTGGTTATTTGAATTTTTTCCTGGTTATTTGAACGTTTCTCCTGTTTATTTGATCGTTTTTCCCTGGTTATTTGAATTTTTTCCTGGTGATTTTAATGTTTTTCCTGTTTATTGGAACGTTTTTCCTAGTTAATTGAACGTTTTCCTGTTTTCAATATTTTTCCTAGATATTCGAACGTTTTTCCTGGTTATTTGATTTTTTCCTGGTTATTTGAACGTTTTTCCTAGTTACTTGGACGTTTTCCTTTTTTTGAATGTTTTTCCTGGACATTTAAACGTTTTTCCTGATTATTTGAACGTTTTTTCCTGGTTATTTGAACGTTTTTTCCTGGTTATTTGAACGTTTTCCTGGTTATTTGAAAGTTTTTCCTGGATATATGAACGTTTTTCCTGGATATTTGAAAGTTTTTCTGGTTATTTGAACTTTTTCCTGGACGTTTGAACGTTTTTTTTGTTATGAACGTTTTTCCTGGTTATTTGAACGTTTTTCCTGGATTTTTGAAAGATTTTCCTGGTTATTTCAACGTTTTTTCCTGGTTATTTGAACTTTTTTCCTGGTTATTTAAACGTTTTTCCTTCTAATGTGAACGTTTTTTCCTTGCTATATCAACGCTTTTCCTAGTTATTTCAACTTTTTAATAATTATTTGAACGTTTTTCTTAGTTATTTAAAAGTTTTTCCTTCTAATGTGAACGTTTTTCCTTATGATTTCAACTTGTTTTTAGTTATTTCAACGTTTTCGAAAATTATTTGAGCCTTTTTCGTAGTTATTTGAACGTTTTTCCTGGTTATTTGAATGTTTTCCTTATTATTTGAACGATTTTCCTGTCTTTTGAACATTTCCCTGGTTATTTGAACGTTCCTATTTATTTGAACGTTTTTTTCCAGGTTCTTTGAATGTTTTTCTTGTTTTTTTCTGGTTATTTGAGCGTTACCAGAATTATGTCTGTCTGCGTCCTGGTTATGTCCGGACAAAGTCAGTTTTATGACTTTCTTCGAATTTTTCTGCATTTTAAGTTACCTTAAGTTACCTAAACTGATCAAAGGTAATTCCAGCAAAGATCAAAATATGGTGAACTTGACACTCAGATGACAGGAGTTACTACCAGTATACTGCCAGAGTGTGAAACCTTTACCAGGCTACCAGGTCCCACACCAGGTCCCACACATTGGTGGTAGTACTGGTGATGGTGGTGGTGGTCGTAGTAGTGGTGGTGGTAGTGGTAGTGGTGGTGGTGGTGGTGGTGGTGGTGGTGGTGGTGGTAGTGGTAGCAGAGTGGTGGTGGTGGTGGTAGTGGTGGTAGTAGTGGTTGGGGTGGTGATGGTAGTGCTGGTGGTGGTGGTAGTGGCAGTAGAGTGGTGGTGGTGGTGGTGGTGGTAGTAGTGGTAGTGGTGGTGATGGGAAGGTGATCAGCAGGTGCGTGTTTATAGTCATAAGAGAAGACAAATTTCATCAGAGTATCTACATACGATGGTTGAGCAATACTGCTCTTCACTAAGTCTACTCTCAACCTTAGTTGTTACCTCTTACAAAAAGGTGATATCTATAAAGTACAGACATCTCCAGAGAGTACTAGAAGGTCTCCCCCTCTAGTATTATCTCCAGAGAGTACTAGAAGGTCTTCCCCTCTAGTATTATCTCCAGAGAGTACTAGAAGGTCTCCCCCTCTAGTATTATCTCCAGAGAGTACTAGAAGGTCTCCCCCTCTAGTATTATCTCCAGAGAGTACTAGAAGGTCTCCCCCTCTAGTATTATCTCCAGAGAGTACTAGAAGGTCTCCCCCTCTAGTATTATCTCCAGAGAGTACTAGAAGGTCTCCCCCTCTAGTATTATCTCCAGAGAGTACTAGGTCTCCCCCTCTAGTATTATCTCCAGAGAGTACTAGAAGGTCTCCCCCTCTAGTATTATCTCCAGAGAGTACTAGAAGGTCTCCCCCTCTAGTATTATCTCCAGAGAGTATCAGAAGGTCTCCCCCTCTAGTATTATCTCCAGAGTACCAGAAGGTCTCCCCCTCTAGTATTATCTCCAGAGTACCAGAAGGTCTCCCCCTCTAGTATTATCTCCAGAGTACCAGAAGGTCTCCCCCTCTAGTATTATCTCCAGAGAGTACTAGAAGGTTTCCCCCTCTAGTATTATCTCCAGAGAGTACTAGAAGGTCTCCCCCTCTAGTATTATCTCCAGAGAGTACCAGAAGGTCTCCCCTCTAGTATTATCTCCAGAGAGTATTAGAAGGTCTCCCCCTCTAGTATTATCTCCAGAGAGTACTAGAAGGTTTCCCCCTCTAGTATTATCTCCAGAGAGTACTAGAAGGTCTCCCCCTCTAGTATTATCTCCAGAGAGTACCAGAAGGTCTCCCCCTCTAGTATTATCTCCAGAGAGTACCAGAAGGTCTCCCCCTCTAGTATTATCTCCAGAGAGTACTAGAAGGTCTCCCCCTCTAGTATTATCTCCAGAGAGTACCAGAAGGTCTCCCCTCTAGTATTATCTCCAGAGAGTATTAGAAGGTCTCCCCCTCTAGTATTATCTCCAGAGAGTACTAGAAGGTTTCCCCCTCTAGTATTATCTCCAGAGAGTACTAGAAGGTCTCCCCCTCTAGTATTATCTCCAGAGAGTACTAGAAGGTCTCCCCCTCTAGTATTATCTCCAGAGAGTACTAGAAGGTCTCCCCCTCTAGTATTATCTCCAGAGAGTACTAGAAGGTCTCCCCCTCTAGTATTATCTCCAGAGAGTACTAGAAGGTCTCCCCCTCTAGTATTATCTCCAGAGAGTACTAGAAGGTCTCCCCCTCTAGTATTATCTCCAGAGTACTAGAAGGTCTCCCCCTCTAGTATTATCTCCAGAGAGTACTAGAAGGTCTCCCCCTCTAGTATTCAGTCTGTTTCTGGTTTTTGTAACAAATTGTTAGAGAGTATTCTGGTCCAGTTACCGTTTAAAATTATGATAATTTTTCATAGTGCTTTAAGATTGCAACTGATACGATACTAACTAACGAAATAAAAATTGAGAAGTTTATTAACAAAGTTGTCTAGGTGGACAAAATCAAAGTATATAAATTTGATATAACTTAGGATACAAGCTCCTACACTTCTCATAGAGACCTCACAATCCCATCTGAACTGCATCACATGCTCAAAGTTGTTCGTTACGTCTCAATAAGACTAGACCCGACTTAGACTTAAAGTGACTGACTTAACGTTCTCCAATAATCCTCTTGGCCAATAAGGCAATCAAAACAGTTTGCTTGAACAGTATGATGAATCATTCGCCAACAGCATTAATGTAACAGCAGCAGCAGCACAGCATCAGGAACAAGGACACAAGATAACGACCCTAACTGGGGACCATCAGCATATCCTCCATAAAAGTCATAAGACTCCCTTAATACTTAATCTAAGTGCAGCTTAACTAAATCTCCGACTACGATGATGTGTAGATGCCACACTAAATAGGTCAGAAGCTTCAGCTTGGGACCTGGGTTGACTTAGAGTGCCATTAAGACACACACCTTCAACAAAACATCAAAAATCACTAAGTCTGAACAAAGGATGAAGTATGTTTCGACTCACCAACGAAACCATACTCTACCAAAACAGGATCTAAACGAACAAACAGCCAGAGACGAAAGCGATCTCTGGAGAGATGGAGAGAGGTGATGGTCGAACGATGATCAGCTGTGGAGAGAGAGATTTATCGACTACAGGCCTCACATCAGGTGACATCAGGTGACAAGATATTTTCATTTTAGCTATTAATGGCAATATCAGCAAAATTATATGAAAGATAATATGAAATATACATTATATACATTCCGGGGGCATAATACTACCTCATCAACTCCACTACTGCTCATTAATATTATTGTAGTCATAGTTAAGTGCTAAGTCTGTTGGGGTAGTACAGTGCCTAGGGAATAGTAGGCCAGCAGGTTTGATCTGAGGAAGGAAAGAATACATTCCTTGAAAGATTACCTCAGTATCAACATAGCTAACTGCCTGAAGGGTGTTACTGGGGTCAATGCCCCCGTGGCCCAGTCTATGATCAGGCCTAGCTGTAGATCAGGGCCTGATCAACCAGGTTGTTACTGCTGGCCGCACACAATCCAACGTACGAACCATAGTCCTTCTGGTCAGGCATTGACTTTAGGCATCTGTCCGGTTCCCTCTTGAAGACAGTCAGGGACTACATCGGGGAATAATCCTATGTTTCCTGGGAAGGAGTCACCAATAAAATTAGCACACAAACTTGGTAAGGTAAATCTGGTCCTGTGTATCAGATAAAGAACTCTCAGCACGCTTATCAGACGTATGGAATATTAATAAGGAGCAAAAAAAAGTCTTGTAGAACCTGCTGGATATTTATAAAAAGCGGTAGGAGGAAGCGAAGACATTGTATAGCTAGTGAAAGGTTAAAAACGAAGGGATGGAACAATGCATGTGAGACAGGTAGGGTGATGTATAACAGATGAAGACAAGAACCGTAACTAGAAGAAGGGAGACAAAATTGCAAAACACTAAAAAATATATGCCAAACAGAGAGCCAGAAAATCCCAGTAAATAAGACTGAATCGGAGTAGGACAGCCAGGAAAACCCTGTAAATAATGCAGTAAACAAAACAAAGTCAGATAAGATTAAAGTAAAGATGAGATATATATACATATTATACCAGGGAAATTTGTAGCTGCTATAAGGAATCTGATGCAGTTGTCTATATTTCATGAAGTGTTGTAACATGTTTAAAAGGGGCGATGTCACTCTGGTAGAGAGTGCAGGTACTCTCAACCAGTGATGTGAGAATCATCATTAGTAACAAGACAATGTTACCAGCAAAGTTGCTCAACGTTCTGCATAAAGAAAACTCACCTATATAGAGCTAGGTATTGAAGATGCTGAAAGTTTTTATGAGGAAAGGAGAACTGTCATGTATGGAAAATACAAAGAAACAATAAGAGAGCAAAGACATGCAGAGATGCATGACAATGGAACACAGTGAACCAATTTCTCACATCCAGAACCAAACATACAACAGATCGCATTACAGACAGTTCTGAGATAAAAAAAAATATGAACACCAAGAACCTTATCATAAAATAGTATAGCACAAATGACACTGATAAAACCTATATTAAACCCAAGCATATAGAATGGTAAATCATTCTTCCTTTATGGCAATATTCAAGGACTAAAAAAAGAATAAAATATAGGCTCCTCACAGAGACAAATACTATGTTTGGATCATTTATAGAAATTATAAGGTATGGTTTGTACAGTGAGATATAGATGATAAATGACGATATTTATAGATGTGAGAGTAAACACTTCACAGGGAGGAGTAGAACTCGGAGTGAGAGAAACGTTGCCGCACACTAGTGATGAATGTATCAAATGGTACATTAAAAGTACTTGGTATTAAAGTGGAACAAATCTAGCAACTATCATTGTATATATAAACCACCGTCAATAATGGTCTAGGACTTCACAGAAAAATCAGGAAGATGACTGCTTTAAAAATCTTGAAAATCCTACACTAAACTTTATCCTCCTCGGAGATTTCACCTTCCCAAGTGTGATATGAAAGATGGTAAATCATAGCACTGTTCTGGAAACAGTTCCTGGAAGCTCTCTAGCTCAACAGATACATACCAAAGAGCTAACAGGGCTATGGGACAGGTTTTCTTTCATCTAACAGATAATAGAACCTACCAGAATTAAGAATACATTAGATTTTATCTCTAGGAACAATGAAGAACTAATCAGACATACAATTATCACATATTCAATATACAATGATCATAGCATCATACAAGTACAAACAAATATGAATGAAGGAGTGTAGAACTCCAGCAGATGTACTGTAGGAATGTTCAATAAATTCAACTTCAACATTTAGTGAACTGACTAGGAAAAAAATAAACCAAAAACCACGTGACATTCCTTGGGAAAGTCAGGAGCATCCTAAACCCTCACCAATGCTCAGTAAAGTTGTATACAGAAGTATACAAAGCCTTCATAAAGTATATACCATTGAAAAAACAACACGAAGCTCAAATATATAAAGAAAATGAAAGAGATATACAGAATTAAAAAAGGGTGACAGAACTGTTAAAAATGAGAATATGTCACAAGGACGGAGAGATAATTTTCGACTACACATTACCGATGAAGAAATATAAATTTAAAACATTCGTGCTAGACCGGAGAACCATAAAGAGAAGAAAAAGTTGTTCAGGATATTGCAAGAAACCCTAAACATTTCCACATATATACAAAATCCAAACTGAGAACCACCTGTAAAACTGACTTATTATTCACAGGTTAAGTTAGGTAAGATTCGTCAGGAAACAGGAGAAGAGTTTCCTGACGCGAATCTTAGTTATATGATGACCTGCCACTGGAGCTTTTGGTCATCTGACAGAGGCCTTCCACTGGCTTACCCCTCCACCATTTAAAAATTAAGGTTAATTAATCACATGAAGGTCATATACCGAAGACGAAATAAATAACGAAAATTTAAAGAAGGCCATTATTATGAAACAATATTCAGCACTCTAGTAAATAAAAACATTAAAGAAATTAAAACTATTTTCCATTACTTTTGCATGTCATACAGATCATATAACTAACATAAATACTAACTCCGTAGAATTAAAAAAAAAATAGAAAACATCAGCACTTGGGCAGGATTTATGGAATTACTGGTTAATAAAGAAGAGCGAAATACTGTTAGCACGAACACTCAATATCTTTGATGAAAGAGAAGAGTACACTGCCGCCGAATACCTAGTATATTGTATACACCATATTGTATACACCATATTGTATACACCATATTGTATACACCATATTGTATACACCATATTGTATACACCATATTGTATATACCATATTGTATACACCATATTGTATACACCATATTGTATACACCATATTGTATATACCATATTGTATACACCATATTGTATATACCATATTGTATACACCATATTGTATACACCATATTGTATACACCATATTGTATACACCATATTGTATACACCATATTGAATACACCATACTGTATACACCATACTGCATACACCATATTGTATACACCATATTGTATACACCATATTGTATACACCATATTGTATACACCATATTGTATATACCATATTGTATACACCATATTGTATACACCATATTGTATACACCATATTGTATATACCATATTGTATACACCATATTGTATATACCATATTGTATACACCATATTGTATACACCATATTGTATACACCATATTGTATACACCATATTGTATACACCATATTGAATACACCATACTGTATACACCATACTGCATACACCATATTGTATACACCATATTGTATACACCATATTGTATATACCATATTATATACACCATATTGTATACACCATATTGTATACACCATATTGTATACACCATATTGTATACACCATATTGAATACACCATACTGTATACACCATACTGTATACACCATATTGTATACACCATATTGTATACACCATATTGTATACACCATATTGTATACACCATACTGTATACACCATATTGTATACACCATATTGTATACACCATATTGTATACACCATATTGTATACACCATATTGTATACACCATACTGTATACACCATATTGTATACACCATATTGTATACACCATACTGTATACACCATATTGTATACACCATATTGTATACACCATATTGTATACACCATATTGTATACACCATATTGTATACACCATACTGTATACACCATATTGTATACACCATATTGTATACACCATATTGTATACACCATATTGTATACACCATATTGTATACACCATACTGTATACACCATATTGTATACACCATATTGTATACACCATACTGTATACACCATATTGTATACACCATATTGTATACACCATATTGTATACACCATACTGTATACACCATATTGTATACACCATATTGTATACACCATATTGTATACACCATATTGTATGCACCATATTGTATACACCATATTGTATGCACCATATTGTATACACCATATTGTATACACCATATTGTATGCACCATATTGTATACACCATATTGTATACACCATATTGTATACACCATATTGTATACACCATATTGTATACACCATATTGTATACACCATATCCATCCTGTGGACGGCCGCGCAAGAGCATATGGATACACAAAAAGGCCTAAGAAACAGGCCCAAAAACAGTAAACTGGAGTACATCTGCATTTATATCTACAACTGACTAATCTATTGCAAACAAATTTAGAATATTTGGATAATATGTCTGGTGTCATAATTTTTATTATTGATATATCTTGACATATCACATAGATTATTACATTGCCTCTCTCTACTCTCCTGGGTAAGTGGATGAATAACAAACAGTATTCAAGAAAGTGACCGTAACACTGACCCACATATTTTACATTTTCTTGTAATCAAACTTAAGTCTGGCTACTACAACATCAGTCAGTCTGTTTGTTCACATTACATGTTGCTCCATAAATGTGCTTATCAACGTTTATGTTACCTTAGCGAGTAACAGTTCAACTCAGGCTTCTAACTGCATTTCCATGACATTCAATTTCATTATTTGCTTCTCTTCTAATGTTATTCCTAATGCTAGACATAGAAATAGCAAAGTTATATTAAACAAATAACCGCATATAGCAGAAAGAAACTTATGACGACGTTTTGGTCCGACTTGATCCAAGTCAGACCGAAACGTCATCATAAAGTTCTTTCTTCTATGTGGGATTATTTGTGTATTGTTCCAGTCACAGTATTATACCTTTTCATTCTTTATATTCTACATTTTCCTTCAGTTTATTTTCAATAAAGAAAGAGCTTAGATGTAAATGAAATCCCAGAGGCCCTAAAAATGCAGATACAACTCCTCTGCACATAGTAGACAGCACAACACTGACAAAACTAACACCAGGAGTAGACGTCGCACAACACAAAAGTCTTGGAAAGGGTTATGAGACACCAGATCCCAAACTTTATGGACCTGCACAACCCAAACCAACTTGGATTTAGGGCGGGAAGATCATGCTTGTCACAACTACAAAACTATTACGGCAGAATTACGGAGGCGCTGAAGAAAACCATAAAATATATCTATATCATTGTAGCCATGGAGTAACAACACATAAGATGACGTTCACAGGTATGATGGGAAAAGAAGACATATTTATATTCCATTTTCTAGCGAATGGAATACAGAGTGTAGTAGTAAACAAGACGAAAGCTAGCATCAGCAGAGTAAAAAGTTCAGTGTTTAAGGCACGATCCTGGCTCCTTCCGTTTCTCATCCCACACCAGACATACATAATAACACCAGCCACAGTTTGATATCATCATTTGAGGACGATAAAAAAATAAGCATGAAAATTGCTTAGGTAGAAGACACGGAAAAATTACAATAAGATATAAGTGAGGGTTCTCCAACCAGGGGAGCGTCCACCTCTTGGGGGTTTTCTGGGGCCTCACCAGGGGTGCGTGCACCCCTTGGGAGTGACTGGGGCCTCACCAAGGGGGCGTGCACACCTCACAGGGGTGCATGTACGCCTTGGGGGTAACTGGAACCTCACAGGGGTGTATGCACTCCTTTGGGGTGACTAGAGCCTCACCAGGGGTGCATACACCCCTTGAGAGTGACTGGAGCCTCACCAGGGGTGCATACACCCCTTGAGAGTGACTGGAGGTGCTTGAGAGTGACTGGAGCCTACACCCCTTGAGAGTGACTGGAGCCTCACCAGGGGTGCATACACCCCTTGAGAGTGACTGGAGCCTCACCAGGGGTGCACACACCCCTTGAGGGTGACTGGAGCCTCACCAGGGGTGCATACACCCCTTGAGAGTGACTGGAGCCTCACCAGGGGTGCACACACCCCTTGAGGGTGACTGGAGCCTCACCAGGGGTGCATACAGCCCTTGAGAGTGACTGGAGCCTCACCAGGGGAACATACACACCTTGAGAGTGACTGGAGCCTCACCAGGGGTGCATACACACACCTTGAGAGTGACTGGAGCCTCACCAGGGGTGCATACACACACCTTGAGAGTGACTGGAGCCTCACCAGGGGAACATACACACACCTTGAGAGTGACTGGAGCCTCACCAGGGGAACATACACACAACTTGAGAGTGACTGGAGCCTCACCACCTTGAGAGTGACTGGAGCCTCACCAGGGGAACATACATAACCTTGAGAGTGACTGGAGCCTCACCAGGGGAACATACACACCTTGAGAGTGACTGGAGCCTTACCAGGGGGGAGTGACATACACACACCTTGAGAGTGACTGGAGCCTCACCAGGGGAACATACACAACCTTGAGGGTGACAGCCTCACCAGGGGAACACACACACCTTGAGAGTGACTGGAGCCTCACCAGGGGAACATACACACCTTGAGAGTGACTGGAGCCTCACCAGGGGAACATACACAACCTTGAGAGTGACTGGAGCCTCACCAGGGGAACATACACACCTTGAGAGTGACTGGAGCCTCACCAGGGGAACATACACACCTTGAGAGTGACTGGAGCCTCACCAGGGGAACATACACAACCTTGAGAGTGACTGGAGCCTCACCAGGGGAACATACACAACCTTGAGAGTGACTGGAGCCTCACCAGGGGAACATACACAACCTTGAGAGTGACTGGAGCCTCACCAGGGGAACATACACAACCTTGAGAGTGACTGGAGCCTCACCAGGGGAACATACACAACCTTGAGAGTGACTGGAGCCTCACCAGGGGAACATACACAACCTTGAGAGTGACTGGAGCCTCACCAGGGGAACATACACACCTTGAGAGTGACTGGAGCCTCACCAGGGGAACATACACACCTTGAGAGTGACTGGAGCCTCACCAGGGGAACATACATAACCTTGAGAGTGACTGGAGCCTCACCAGGGGAACATACACAACCTTGAGAGTGACTGGAGCCTCACCAGGGGAACATACACAACCTTGAGAGTGACTGGAGCCTCACCAGGGGAACATACACAACCTTGAGAGTGACTGGAGCCTCACCAGGGGAACATACACAACCTTGAGAGTGACTGGAGCCTCACCAGGGGAACACACACAACCTTGAGAGTGACTGGAGCCTCACCAGGGGAACACACACAACCTTGAGGGTGACTGGAGCCTCACCAGGGGAACATACACAACCTTGAGAGTGACTGGAGCCTTACCAGGGGAACACACCTTGAGAGTGACTGGAGCCTCACCAGGGGAACATACACAACCTTGAGAGTGACTGGAGCCTCACCAGGGGAACACACACAACCTTGAGAGTGACTGGAGCCTCACCAGGGGAACACACACAACCTTGAGAGTGACTGGAGCCTCACCAGGGGAACACACACAACCTTGAGAGTGACTGGAGCCTCACCAGGGGAACATACACAACCTTGAGAGTGACTGGAGCCTCACCAGGGGAACACACACAACCTTGAGAGTGACTGGAGCCTCACCAGGGGAACACACACAACCTTGAGAGTGACTGGAGCCTCACCAGGGGAACATACACAACCTTGAGAGTGACTGGAGCCTCACCAGGGGAACATACACAACCTTGAGAGTGACTGGAGCCTCACCAGGGGAACATACACAACCTTGAGAGTGACTGGAGCCTCACCAGGGGAACATACACAACCTTGAGAGTGACTGGAGCCTCACCAGGGGAACATACACAACCTTGAGAGTGACTGGAGCCTCACCAGGGGAACATACACAACCTTGAGAGTGACTGGAGCCTCACCAGGGGAACATACACAACCTGGAGAGTGACTGGAGCCTCACCAGGGGAACATACACAACCTTGAGAGTGACTGGAGCCTCACCAGGGGAACATACACAACCTTGAGAGTGACTGGAGCCTCACCAGGGGAACATACACAACCTTGAGAGTGACTGGAGCCTCACCAGGGGAACATACACAACCTGGAGAGTGACTGGAGCCTCACCAGGGGAACATACACAACCTTGAGAGTGACTGGAGCCTCACCAGGGGAACATACACAACCTTGAGAGTGACTGGAGCCTCACCAGGGGAACATACACAACCTTGAGAGTGACTGGAGCCTCACCAGGGGAACATACACAACCTTGAGAGTGACTGGAGCCTCACCAGGGGAACATACACAACCTTGAGAGTGACTGGAGCCTCACCAGGGGAACATACACAACCTTGAGAGTGACTGGAGCCTCACCAGGGGAACATACACAACCTTGAGAGTGACTGGAGCCTCACCAGGGGAACATACACAACCTTGAGAGTGACTGGAGCCTCACCAGGGGAACATACACAACCTTGAGAGTGACTGGAGCCTCACCAGGGGAACATACACAACCTTGAGAGTGACTGGAGCCTCACCAGGGGAACATACACAACCTTGAGAGTGACTGGAGCCTCACCAGGGGAACATACACAACCTTGAGAGTGACTGGAGCCTCACCAGGGGAACATACACAACCTTGAGAGTGACTGGAGCCTCACCAGGGGAACATACACAACCTTGAGAGTGACTGGAGCCTCACCAGGGGAACATACACAACCTTGAGAGTGACTGGAGCCTCACCAGGGGAACATACACAACCTTGAGAGTGACTGGAGCCTCACCAGGGGAACATACACAACCTTGAGAGTGACTGGAGCCTCACCAGGGGAACATACACAACCTTGAGAGTGACTGGAGCCTCACCAGGGGAACATACACAACCTTGAGAGTGACTGGAGCCTCACCAGGGGAACATACACAACCTTGAGAGTGACTGGAGCCTCACCAGGGGAACATACACAACCTTGAGAGTGACTGGAGCCTCACCAGGGGAACATACACAACCTTGAGAGTGACTGGAGCCTCACCAGGGGAACATACACAACCTTGAGGGTGACTGGAGCCTCACCAGGGGAACATTAACGCTTCCTGGGATACAACAGTATTCAGACTATTCTTTGGCAAACGAACATTTTATTAAATGTGCTTAAAAATTACGTTACGAAAAATTATGGCATATATTGTGAGTTAAAGACATTAAATACTGAGTCAAGGTGATGATCAGACCAAGTAAGCTTCTGGTGGCTGAGGGAGCTGCGCCTCGCAGCTTCAAACTGCTCACGAGTAAACTAAGTCCTGAATGGTTATTTTTTCTCTGCCAAGACTAAGTAATTCACGTTTTGTTAACTTCAGCCAAACGGAAAATTACTTTTGTGCATTTTTGAATGAATTCATTTTTTCTTATAACTCGAGTACTTTGGCTCTTCAAATTTATAATAATATGTGAATTCTGTAAATTTTTTTTAATGAGACAGGGTTCGTGGGTTGCAATAAACTGGGTTTGAGGCTGCACAATCTAATACAGACAACCCTGATATAAGGAGAATCTTCCAGTGGGCAGTAGAGAATAATATAACGTTCACTTGTGACAAACTTCAACTGTCTAGATACGACAAAAATAAAGAACTCAAAAGGGACACATGAAGGAACATGTGTAACTCTAAGTATTATAATTTTTCTGACCTATCTTTTGAAGAACACAGTAAGAGAAATGTTGCGAAAACCAGGTTTAAAAATGACTAGGTATATAATGAGAACTTTCAACACAAGGGAAATAAAGACAATGGCGACGCTATTCAAATTGGCTGTACTCTCTAGTTTAAAGTATTGTTCAGTGTTGACGGTCCCGTTCAGGGCAGAGCTTTTAGTATGTACGTATATTCCACGGTAAGAATGAAATACCTGTGGATGCAGGACAGAAATATCCAGGTGGGTAAGGTGTGTGTGTCAGGAGCTAAGTTCCATCATGTTAGTAAAGGAATTAAGAACAAAGGAATTAGACCTACCATTGCCTTTCCTGATCAAACCATAACAGTTTCAGCAATTATTCAGTAATAGCAACAACAAAAATAATAATAACGGCTTGATAAATTTACTGGAGAGTGAAACGTTGCCACAATAAAAATGTCACATTAGAACTTGTGTCCTTTTACTTTACATATTGTCGGTAATTCTACCAATTTTATTACAGTAATAATAATAATAATAATAATAATAATAATAATAATAATAATAATAATAATAATAATAATAATAATAATAATAATAATAATAATTGTGTTCTCATCAGAGATTATATAATTAAAGGCGTATCCTAGGTCAGTAACATAGTGCTGTATCTCAGGATAGTAACTCGTTCTTAAAAAATATCTACGTCACAACCTCGATTCTTTCTCTCCTTGCATTGTAATGTACTAATCAACACACAGAGGTACTTTGTACATTGTAATGTGTTTACCAACACACAGAGGTACTTTGTACATTGTAATGTGTTTACCAACACACAGAGGTACTATGTACATTGTAATGTGTTTATCAACACACAGAGGTACTTTGTACATTGTAATGTGTTTATCAACACACAGAGGTACTTTGTACATTGTAATGTGTTTACCAACACACAGAGGTACTATGTATATTGTAATGTGTTTACCAACACACAGAGGTACTATGTATATTGTAATGTGTTTACCAACACACAAAGGTACTCTGTGCATTGTAATGTGTTTACCAACACACAAAGGTACTCTGTGCATTGTAATGTGTTTACCAACACACAGAGGTACTATGTATATTGTAATGTGTTTACCAACACACAGAGGTACTATGTATATTGTAATGTGTTTACCAACACACAGAGGTACTATGTATATTGTAATGTGTTTACCAACACACAGAGGTACTATGTATATTGTAATGTGTTTACCAACACACAGAGGTACTATGTATATTGTAATGTGTTTACCAACACACAAAGGTACTCTGTGCATTGTAATGTCTACAGTCATCCATAATACAATACTCAATCATACAACATCACTGATACACAATACCACCGATTTGCCATACCACTGACTTACCACTCACTACCACTGAGTTAGGTATAGTTCTAATGACTTACCACTCACTACCACTGAGTTACGATATAGTGACTTACGGATACCAGTAACGTACTGCTGCTGCTGCTAACAGTGAACAAAAATCTCACGATGCACAACAAACTTTTATTGCCACAACATTTCAGTCGTTTGCAACTTTATCAGCCATGAGAAACACTACGAAATGCATACATACCTCTCTCTCCAATATATATATATATATATATATATATATATATATATATATATATATATATATATATATATATATATATATATATATATATATATATTTCAACAAGTCGATCGTCTCCCACTGAGGCAGGGTGACCCAAAAATGAAAGAAAATTCCCAAAAAGAAAATACTTTCATCATCATTCAACACTTTCACCTCACTCACACATTATCACTGTTTTTTGCAGAGGTGCTCAGAATACAACAGTTTAGAAGCATACACATATAAAGATACACAACATATCCCTCCAAACTGCCAATATCCCAAACCCCTCCTTTAAAGTGCAGGCATTGTACTTCCCATTTCCAGGACTCAAGTCCGACTATATGAAAATAACCGGTTTCCCTGAATCCCTTCACTAAATATTACCCTGCTCACACTCCAACAGATCGTCAGGTCCCAAGTACCATTCGTCTCTATTCACTCCTATCTAACACGCTCACGCACGCTTGCTGGAAGTCCAAGCCCCTTGCCCACAAAACCTCCTTTACCCCCTCTCTCCAACCCTCTCGAGGACGACCCCTACCCCGCCTTCCTTCCCCTATAGATTTATATGCTTTCCATGTCATTCTACTTTGATCCATTCTCTCTAAATGACCAAACCACCTCAACAACCCCTCTTCTGCCCTCTGACTAATACTTTTATTAGCTCCACACCTTTTCCTAATTTCCACACTCCGAATTTTCTGCATAATATTTACACCACACATTGCCCTTAAACAGGACATCTCCACTGCCTCCAACCGTCTCCTCGCTGCTGCATTTACCACCCAAGCTTCACACCCATATAAGAGTGTTGGTACTACTATACTTTCATACATTCCCTTCTTTGCCTCCATAGATAACGTTTTTTGACTCCACATATACCTTAACGCACAACTCACCTTTTTTCCCTCATCAATTCTATGATTAACCTCATCCTTCATAAATCCATCCGCCGACACGTCAACTCCCAAGTATCTGAAAACATTCACTTCTTCCATACTCCTCCTCCCCAATTTGATATCCAATTTTTCTTTATCTAAATCATTTGACACCCTCATCACCTTACTCTTTTCTATGTTCACTTTCAACTTTCTACCTTTACACACATTCCCAAACTCATCCACTAACCTTTGCAATTTTTCTTTAGAATCTCCCATAAGCACAGTATCATCAGCAAAAAGTAACTGTGTCAATTCCCATTTTGAATTTGATTCCCCAAAATTTAATCCCACCCCTCTCCCGAACACCCTAGCATTTACTTCCTTTACAACCCCATCTATAAATATATTAAACAACCATGGTGACATTACACATCCCTGTCTAAGACCTACTTTTACCGGGAAGTAGTCTCCCTCTCTTCTACACACCCTAACCTGAGCCTCACTATCCTCATAAAAACTCTTTACAGCATTTAATAACTTACCACCTATTCCATATACTTGCAACATCTGCCACATTGCTCCTCTATCCACTCTATCATATGCCTTTTCTAAATCCATAAATGCAATAAAAACTTCCCTATATATATATATATATACATATATATATATATATATATATATATATATATATATATATATATATATATATATATATATATCGTGCCGAATGGGCAGAACTTGCGATCTTGGCTTAAATAGCAACGTTCATCTTGCCATATAGGACAAGCGAAAATATGTTTATGCAATAATTTCGCCAAAAACATTCTGAACCTAACTAAAAAAATATGCTTGACTGTGTTTGTTTGGTATTAAATTTTCGTAAACAAATCTAAAATATATTTAGTTGGGTTAGACTAAAATAAATTGTTCTTGTTATAATAAGGTTAGGTAAGTTTTCTAAGATTCTTTTGCTGCAAAATTAAATTTTTTTACATTAACATTAATGAAAAAAATATATCTTTAAACGTATAAAAGAAAATTTTAGAAAGGGCTTAATTTTAAATGAGTTCTTGCTAAGTGACCAGTTTTACATATTCGGCACTGTATATATATATATATATATATATATATATATATATATATATATATATATATATATATATATATATATATATATATAGGAAGTAGGTTGGTAGACAGCAACCACCCAGGGAGGTACTACCGTCCTGCCAAGTGAGTGTGCAACGAAAACCTGTAATCGTTTTACATGATGGTAGGATTGCTGGTGTCTTTTGTCTGTCTCATAAACATGCAAGATTTCAGGTACGTCTTGCTACTTCTACTTACACTTAGGTCACACTACACATACATGTACAAGCATATATATACACACCCCTCTGGGGTTTCTTCTATTTTCTTTCTAGTTCTTATTCTTGTTTATTTCCTCTTATCTCCATGGGGAAGTAGAACAATTCTTCCTCCATAAGCCATGCGTGTTGTAAGAGGCGACTAAAATGCCGGGAGCAAGGGGCTAGTAACCCCTTCTCCCGTATAAATTACTAAATTTAAAAGAGAAACTTTCGTTTTTCTTTTTGGGCCACCCTGCCTTCGTAGGATACGGCCGGTGT
This sequence comes from Cherax quadricarinatus, assembly GCF_038502225.1. Taxonomy (NCBI): domain Eukaryota; kingdom Metazoa; phylum Arthropoda; class Malacostraca; order Decapoda; family Parastacidae; genus Cherax; species Cherax quadricarinatus. The sequence goes on along the minus strand of NC_091350.1, from coordinate 12,534,589 downwards.
GTTGAAAGAAAGATATATATATATATATATATATATATATATATATATATATATATATATATATATATATATATATATATATATATATATATATATATACATATATATATTAACAAGTCGGTCGTCTCCCACCGAGGCAGGGTGACCCAAAAAGAAAGAAAATCCCAAAAAAGAAAATACTTTCATCATTCAACACTTTCACCTCACTCACACATAATCACTGTTTTTGCAGAGGTGCTCAGAACACAACAGTTTAGAAGTATGTACGTATAAAGATACACAGCATATCCCTCCAAACTGCTAATATCCCGAATGTTACAAAAAACGCGATTCTAAAAGCTTAGAGATCTCCAGTGAATACTAGAAAGGACTGCCCTTCTAGCATCCAGCCTGTTACTGGGTTTTCGTAATAATTAGTCAGTATCCTTGTCCAATTATCCATTAGAATTCAGTATGATTCAATAGTGCTTCAGGATTACAACTGGAAGGCTACTAACTAGAGAAATTAAAATTTAATAAATTTATTAATAATTAAGTTGTCTATGCGTATATCAAATTAAATTAAATTAATCACAGTAATCAAAATAATATTAATCACTTCTCTCTTGTACAGTATTATTGTGCTGAAAGCACATATCTCATTTATAAGTCTTAAGTACCGTCTGGTACATTAACATTTAATAATACAATATACAAATAATTATGTGTATGTGTGTAAGTGCTCTAAGTAGTTCGCTATGTCTCACGACTCGACTAGGCTTAAACAAGTGACTGACAAAGTCCTCTCATAAACTAAGTTCTTGACCGACTGGCAATCAGAACAGTCTGCTTGAACAATAAAAAGAATGCTAAGACCAATAGCAATATAACAAGCAACTACGACACAATCAGGATCAAGGAGATAATATAACGACACTAAGTAGGGACTATCAGCAGATCCTCCACAAAAGTCACAAAACTCCCATACTACTGAATCTAAGTTCAGCATAAGAAAATCCCCAACTGTGACAATACACAAATACCAGTACAAATTAGGTCAGAAGCTACAGCTCAGGACCTGAGTTGCTTAGAGTGTCTATGCAACACACAACCTCAATACAACGTAGGAAATCACTAAGTCAATACAATGTTCTCTAAACAGTCTCCAGAACTAACAACAATAATAAGAAAGAGAAGATCTTCCAGCAAGGGCCAATAAGGGAGATTTAGGCTCGTCTTGTCTAGAATACGTCCAACCACCAAGCGAGTCTAGACCAGACTGAATACTTCAGGCGAGGTGAGAACACCCCCCCCCTCGATCACGTGATAGCTCCGTGGGCAGTCGCTGCCCAGCAACAACGAGAAGCCGGCAGAGTAACGAGCCACCAGCGATAATTACAGTAGTTAAACAATCAGGACTTGAACTATGAGCACATAATATATGTGTTACATCCTACCTAACAACATAACTAACTCAAATAATAATATAATAAAATAATTGTAATGGCTTGATAAAGCTCCTGGAGAGGGAAACGTTGCCACAATAAAATGTTACATTAGTTGCACTTGTGTCCTTTTACTTTACAATAATATAAAGCAATATATTTACGATTTAGCTATTGTCACAAATATAAGCAATGTAAAATTATATGAAAAGGGAATATACATTATATACATAATAATATACATCATATACATTGTAACCCATTCAGGGGTTGCAACACCGAACCTCTCCTTTAGAGTGCAAGCATTGTACTTCCCATTTCCAGGACTCAAGTCCGGCTATATAAAAATAACAGGTTTCCCTGAATCTCTTCACTAAATATTACCCTGCTCACACTCCAACAGATCGTCAGGTCCCAAATACCATTCGTCTCCATTCACTCCTATCTAACACGCTCACGCATGCTTGCTGGAAGTCCAAGCCCCTCGCCCACAAAACCTCCTTTACCCCCTCTCTTCAACCTTTTCGAGGACGGCCCCTACCCCTCCTTCCTTCCCCTACAGATTTATACGCTCTCCATGTCATTCTACTTTGATCCATTCTCTTTAAATGACCAAATCACCTCAACAACCCCTCTTCAGCCCTCTGACTAATACTTTTATTAACTCCACACCTCCTAATTTCCACACTCCGAATTTTCTGCATAATATTTACACCACACATTGCCCTTAGACAGGACATCTCCACTGCCTCCAACCGCCTCCTCGCTGCTGCATTCACAACCCAAGCTTCACACCCAAATAAGAGTGTTGGTACTACTATACTTTCATACATTCCCTTTTGTCTCCACATATACCTCAATGCACCACTCACCTTTTTTCCCTCATCAATTTTATGATTAACCTCATCCTTCATAAATCCATACGCCGACACGTCAACTCCCAAGTATCTGAAAACATTCACTTCTTCCATACTCCTCCTCCCCAATTTGATATCCAATTTTTCTTTATCTAAATCATTTGATACCCTCATCACCTTACTCTTTTCTATGTTCACTTTCAACTTTCTACCTTTACACACACTCCCAAACTCATCCACTAACCTTTGCAATTTTTCTTTAGAATCTCCCATAAGCACAGTATCATCAGCAAAAAGCAACTGTGTCAATTCCCATTTTGTATTTAATTCCCCATAATTTAATCCCACCCCTCTCCTGAACACCCTAGCATTTACTTCTTTTACAACCCCATCTATAAATATATTAAACAACCATGGTGACATTACACATCCCTGTCTAAGACCTACTTTTACCAGGAAGTAGTCTCCCTCTCTTCTACACACCCTAACCTGAGCCTCACTATCCTCATAAAAACTCTTTACAGCATTTAGTAACTTACCACCTATTCCATATACTTGCAACATCTGCCACATTGCTCCCCTATCCACTCTATCATATGCTTTTTCTAAATCCATAAATGCAATAAAAACTTCCCTACCTTTATCTAAATACTGTTCACATATATGTTTCAATGTAAACACTTGATCTACACATCCCCTACCCACTCTAAAACCTCCTTGCTCATCCGCAATCCTACATTCTGTCTTACCTCTAATTCTTTCAATTACATATAACCCTACCATATAATTTTTACAATCTCTTTTGTCCCCCTTCCCTTTATATAAAGAGACTATACATGTTCTCTGCCAATCCCTAGGTACCTTCCCCTGTTTCATACATTTATTAAACAAAAATACCAACCACTCCAACACTATATTATCCCTTGCTTTTAACATTTCTGTCATGATCCCATCAGATCCAGTTGCTTTACCCCCTTTCATTCTATGTAATATATATATATATATATATATATATATATATATATATATATATATATATATATATATATATATATATATATATATATATATATATATATATATATATATATATATATATATATATATTATGTAATAAAATATTCCTATTGGTAAAAAAAAATAGTTTAAAAGATGGGGTGGTAGGGGAAGTGGAATATTCAAATGGCTTCAGGAAGAAATCCAAATATATATATATATATATGTAAATATATTTATATATATATATATATATATATATATATATATATATATATATATATATATATATATATATATATATATATATATATATATATGTGTGTGTGTGTACTCACCAAATTGTATACACCTCATTGTGGTTGCAGGGGTCGAGACTCAGCTCCTGACCTCGCCTCTTCACTGAACGATACTAGGTCCTCTCTCTCCCTGCTCCATGAGCTTTATCATACCTCGTCTTTAAGCTATGTATGGTTCCTGCCTCCACTACCTCACTTGCTAGACTATTCCACTTCCTGATTACTCTATGACTGAAGAAATACTTCCTAACATCCCTGTGACTCATCTGAGTCTTCAACTTCCAATTGTGACTCCTTGTTTCTGTGTCCCATCTCTGGAACATCCTGTCTCTGTCCACCTTGTCTATTCTACGCAGTATTTCGTATGTCGTTATCATGTCTCCCCTAACTCTCCTGTCCTCCAGTGTCGTCAGGCCGGTTTCCCTTAGCCTTTCTTCGTTGGACATTCTCCTTAACTCTGGAACTAACCTTGTCGCAAACCTTTGCACTTTCTCTAATTTCTTGACGTGCTTGATCAAATGTGGGTTCCAAACAGGTGCTGCATACTCCAGTATGGGCCTGACGTAGACGGTGTACAGTGTCTTGAATGATTAGTTACTAAGGTATCGGAATGCTATTCTTAGGTTTCCCAGGCGCCCATATGCTGCAGCAGTTATCTGGTTGATGTGTGCTTCCGGAGACGTGCTCGGTGTTGTACTCACCACAAGATCTTTCTCCATGAGCGATTTTTGCCGTCTTTGGTCACCTAGCCTATACTCCGTCTGCGGTCTTCTTTGCCCTTCCCCGATCTTCATGACTTTGTATTTGGCGGGGCTAAATTCCAGAAGCCAGTTGCTGGACCACGTGTCCAGCCTGTCCAGGTCTCTTTGAAGTCCCACCTGTTCCTCATCTGATTTAATTCTCCTCATTAACTTCACATCATCTACGAACAGGGACACTTCTGAGTCTAACCCTTCCATCATGTGATTCACATATACCAGAAATAGCACTGGTCCTAGGACCGACCCCTATGGGACCCTGCTCGTCACAGGTGCCCACTGTGATACCTCATCACATACCATGACTCGTTGTTGCCTCCCTGTCAGGTATTCTCTGATCCATTGCAGTGCCCTTCCTGTTATACGCGCCTGATCCTCTAGCTTCTGCACTAATCTCCTATGAGGAACTGTGTCGAAGGCCTTCTTGCAGTCCAAGAAGATGCAATCAACTCACCCCACTCTCTCGTTGCTTCTGTTAATTTATCATAAAACTCCAGTAGGTTTGTGACACAGGATTTGCCTTCCATAAATCCGCGCTGGTTGGCATTTACAATCTTGTTCCATTCCAGGCGTTCCACCACTCTCCTCCTGATAATCTTCTCCATGACTTTGCATACTATACACGTCAGTGACACTGGTCTATAGTTAGTGCCTCTTTTCTGTCTCCTTTTTTAAATATGGGTACTACATTTGTCGTCTTCCATACCTCAGGTAGTTGCCCAGTTTCAAGGGATATGTTGAAGATTGTGATTAGAGGCACATAGCATTTCTGCTCCCTCTCTAAGGACCCACGGGGAGATGCTGTCTGGTCCCACTGCCTTTGAGGTATCAAGGTCCCTTAGCAGCTTCTTCACCTCCTCCTCAGTTGTGTGTATGTCATCCAACACTTGTTGGTATATTCCCTGTTGGTGTCCCCATCTGTTCTGTCTACCCAGAGGCCTTCCTGTCTCCACTGTAAATACTTCCTTAAATCTCATGTTGAGCTCCTCACTTAACTCTTGATCGTTTTGTGTGAGTTCCCCACCATCTTTCCTCAGCCTGATCACCTGGTCTTTGACTGTTGTCTTCCTCTTAATGTGGCTATATAACAGTTCGGGTCAAACCTGACTTTCGATGCTATGTCGTTTTCGTACTGTCGCTGAGCCTCCCTCCTTATCCCTGCATACTCGTTTCTGGCTCGTCGACTAATCTCCTTATTTACCTGGGTCCTTTGCCTCCTGTACCTTTTCCATTCTCTGGTGCACTTAGTTTTTGCCTCCCTACTCCTTTGGGTAAACCAAGGACTCACTTTGGTCTTCTCATTATTTCTGTTACCCTTGGGAACAAACCTTTCCTCTGCCTCCTTGCATTTTGTTGTTACATATTCCATCATTTCATTCACTGACTTTCCTGCCAATTCTCTGTCTCACTGAACCTCTTGCAGGAAGTTCCTCATACCTGTGCGTATGTATGTATGTGTGTGTGTGTGTGTGTGTGTGTGTGTGTGTGTACTCACCTAGTTCTCACCTAGTTGAGGTTGCAGGGGTCGAGTCCGAGCTCCTGGCCCCGCCTCTTCACTGGTCGCTACTAGGTCACTCTCCCTGAACCGTGAGCTTTATCATACCTCTGCTTAAAGCTATGTATGGATCCTGACTCCACTACATCGCTTCCCAAACTATTCCACTTCCTGACTACTCTGTGGCTGAAGAAATACTTCCTAACATCCCTGTGATTCATCTGTGTCTTCAACTTCCAACTGTGTCCCCTTGTCACTGTGTCCAATCTCTGGAACAACCTGTCTTTGTCCACCTTGTCAATTCCTCTCAGTATTTTGTATGTCGTTATTATGTCCCCCCTATCTCTCCTGTCCTCCAGTGTCGTCAGGTTGATTTCCCTTAACCTCTCCTCGTAGGACATACCTCTTAGCTCTGGGACTAGTCTTGTTGCAAACCTTTGCACTTTCTCTAGTTTCTTTACATGCTTGGCTAGGAGTGGGTTCCAAACTGGTGCTGCATACTCCAATATGGGCCTAACGTACACGGTGTACAGGGTCCTGAACGATTCCTTATTAAGATGTCGGAATGCTGTTCTGAGGTTTGCTAGGCGCCCATATGCTGCAGCCGTTATTGGTTGATGTGCGCTTCAGGAGATGTGCCTGGTGTTATACTCACTCCAAGATCTTTTTCCTTGAGTGAGGTTTGTAGTCTCTGGCCCCCTAGAGTGTACTCCGTCTGCGGTCTTCTTTGCCCTTCCCCAATCTTCATGACTTTGCACTTGGTGGGATTGAACTCCAGAAGCCAATTGCTGGACCAGATCTGCAGCCTGTCCAGATCCCTTTGTAGTTCTGCCTGGTCTTCGATCGAGTGAATTCTTCTCATCAACTTCACGTCATCTGCAAACAGGGACACCTCGGAGTCTGTTCCTTCCGTCATGTCGTTCACAAATACCAGAAACAGCACTGGTCCTAGGACTAACCCCTGTGGAACCCCGCTGGTCACAGGTGCCCACTCTGACACCTCGCCACGTACCATGACTCGCTGCTGTCTTCCTGACAAGTATTCCCTGATCCATTGTAGTGCCTTCCCTGTTATTCCTGCTTGGTCCTCCAGTTTTTGCACTAATCTCTTGTGTGGAACTGTCAAACGCCTTCTTGCAATCCAAGAATATGCAATCCACCCACCCCTCTCTCTCTTGTCTTACTGCTGTCACCATGTCATAGAACTCCAGTAGGTTTGTGACACAGGATTTCCCGTCCCTGAAGCCATGTTGACTGCTAGGTGTGGGTTCCAAACTGGTGCCGCATACTCCAATATGGGCCTAACGTACACAGTGAACAGGGTCTTGAACGTACGTGTGTGTGTGTGTGTGTGTGTGTGTGTGTGTGTGTGTGTGTGTGTGTGTGTGTGTGTGTGTGTGTGTGTGTGTGTGTGTGTATGTGTGTGTGTGTGTGTGTGTGTGTGTGTGTGTTTGTGTGTGTGTGTGTGTGTGTGTGTGTATGTGTATGTGTGTGTGTGTGTGTGTGTGTGTGTGTGTGTGTGTGTGTGTGTGTGTGTGTGTGTGTGTGTGTGTGTGTGTGTGTGCACTGATCAATTATGTTGAAATAACATCTTATTCCTGGCCGGATCATTTTATCACAATCCCGTAGCGCTCTATTGCTCCAACTCTCCTTGTATTATGATGTATGCAAGTGGTTTGCATACGCTAACTGCACCTTTATTCTGCTTAGCTGGTGTTCTGTGTACTAATAAAGACCGCCTCTGGACATCCTTTGACCTTGTGTCTTCCTTGGATAACGAGTTTGGCGTCACTGAATGCCATAAGTTGTGAATGTTTATTCTGATGAAACACACACGTATTGTTATGCGTCCTAGAACTGTGTACACTAATTGTGTTATTGAATTCTAGTGTTTAGATTGTGTAAAGTCTCAGCGGTGTGCTGTTTATTGCGACTACCACAGAGCATGGTGTTTACTAATGCTATCCTGGCTCTTGTATTCTCTTCTGGACGCAGTTCAAAGCCACATTGAAAAACATGATTTCATCTATGAATCTCAGCACAGTTTTACAAAAGGGCTTTCATGCCTTACAGATTTATTAATTTCTTTCATCATGGTGCTTCTGGCGGTAGGTCAAGGTAAAGTATTCGATATTATGTTATTGGACTTCAGTAAGGTTTTTGCTAAGTACCACACAGGAGAGACTATTGTAGAAAGTAGCAGCATAAGGAATAGGTGGAGAAATTATCGAGGTATGGTTAATCAAGAGAACAGTTTGAATAAATGTAGAGAAATCAAAACTGGAACTCGTTACCAGTGGTGTTCCACAGGACCCCTTATTGTTCACAATATGCATAAACAACACAGATGAGTGAAGTTTACAGATGACATTAAAATAGGCTGTCAAATAAATTCTGATGCGGACACAAAACAGCTATAAGAAGATCTGGATAAGTTGTTGTGATCAGAGAAGTAGCCGATTCAATTTAATGTACACAAATGTAAGATTCTAAGCCTGGAGAAAAAATTATGGTGGGTATCAAGTGTATATTGTAGATTCCAAAATGAATGTGAAAAAGATTTAGGAGTTCTGACTAGCGGTAATCTAAAGCCAAGACAACAGTATATAAGTGTTAGCAAGAAAGTTAATGGAATTCTTGGTTTCGTATCAAGAAGTATAAATAATAGAAGCCCTCAGGTTATACTGCAACTTTGTTTCCTTGTTAAGGCTTCATTTAGATGATGTTGCTAAGTTTTAGTCTCTGCATTATAGAATGGACATAAATGCGCTGGAAAACGTACAAGGAAGGATGACGAAGTTAATTCCATGTATTAGATATTCTTCCTACGAAGACAGACTGAAAGCAGTGAATCTGCACTCTTTGGGAAGGCGTAGAATTAGGGAATATATGACTGAAGTGTACAAATAGAAAACTGGAATAAATAAAGGGATTTAAAAACCGCGCTGAAAATATCTAACCAGGACAGGACTTGCAACAATGGATTCAAGTCATACAATTTTAGGTTTAGGAACACACTGGTTTGGTAGAGGAGTTGTGGATGAGTGGAAGAAAGTTTCAACTGGCGTCGTTGTGGTGAAAACTTTAGGTTGCTTTAAAATTAGGTTGGAGAGGTATGAGTGTTAGTTAGACCTGCCTAGCATGGAGATGAATAAGACATTCCCAACACTTGGCCATCTTGATTACCGAAACGTTTGGCCTGCACTATAGGTATTTTCAGTCAGATACATATGAAAACATCACTGGAAGTAATACTCGTAGAAGTACTGACGTGATCAGTCTCTTTCAGTGGAAGTGATCAGTCCCTTAAGCGTAAAGCATATGCATGCTGCCAGCCCTTATATACCTGAGTAAAACTGAGGCGAAGCAGCTGGAGTTAACGTCACAGGTAAGCGTGGACCACCAGTGGAAGCAGGTCATGCTAAACTGTCGTTAGCAAAGGAGTAGCAGAAGACTTGACCTGTAGCAAGATACTGTGTGTTGCTGTGTCACACAAGTGTCATATTATTGTGGTATACAATACCGACAAATTGATAAATGAGACACATGTTCAGTACTTGGGTATTTCTAATGAAGAAACGTTTTGCCAACCCGTGACTTCATCAGTCCAATACAAAGAAGAGTGATGAAGATCAGGAGATTGAGGTAATCAGTCTGATTACCTAAATCTCCTGAACTTCACTCCTCATTGTATACGACTGATGAAGTTACTGAGTGGCGAAATATTTTCACAATAAATATACCTAAGTGTTACACATGTGTCTAATTTATCAACTTGTCGGATCTCTGAACCATTTATCTACATCCCACTTACATCCTCCCTTGGTCTTTCTCCCTCTCTTCGCTGCCATCCCTTCTCATGTCCTCTCCCTTTCTAAGCAGGGTAGTATCCCCGGCTGGTCGTACCGGAATCATAGTAATTAACCAGCGTAATTCACCGTCTGTCAACCGTTGGCCCAACTCTTGGTCATGACCTACTTCCACTGGGACCCCCGCCTACCAGTGACCATGTCTGCTTCTGCTGCACGTCCCTCCACTGGGGCCCCCGCCTACCAGTGACCATGTCTGCATCTGCTGCACGTCCCTCCACTGGGACCCCCGCCTACCAGTGACCATGCCTGCGTCTGCTGCACGTCCCCCCACTGGGACCCCCGCCTACCAGTGACCATGCCTGCGTCTGCTGCACGTCCCCCCACTGGGACCCCCGCCTACCAGTGATCATGCCTGCGTCTGCTGCACGTCCCGCCACTGGGACCCCCGCCTACCAGTGACCATGCCTGCGTCTGCTGCACGTCCCCCCACTGGGACCCCCGCCTACCAGTGACCATGCCTGCGTCTACTGCACGTCCCCCCACTGGGACCCCCGCCTATCAGTGACCATGCCTGCGTCTGCTGCACGTCCCCCCACTATGACCCCCGCCTACCAGTGACTATGCCTGCGTCTGCTGCACGTCCCGCCACTGGGACCCCCGCCTACCAGTGACCATGCCTGCATCTGCTGCACGTCCCCACACTGGGACCCCCGCCTACCAGTGACCATGCCTGCGTCTGCTGCACGTCCCCCCACTGGGACCCCCGCCTACCAGTGATCATGCCTGCGTCTGCTGCACGTCCCCCCACTGGGACCCCCGCCTACCAGTGACCATGCCTGCGTCTGCTGCACGTCCCCCCACTGGGACCCCCGCCTACCAGTGACCATGCCTGCGTCTACTGCACGTCCCCCCAATGGGACCCCCGCCTATCAGTGACCATGCCTGCGTCTGCTGCACGTCCCCCACTAAGACCCCCGCCTACCAGTGACTATGCCTGCGTCTGCTGCACGTCCCGCCACTGGGACCCCCGCCTACCAGTGACCATGCCTGCGTCTGCTGCACGTCCCCCCACTGGGACCCCCGCCTACCAGTGACCATGCCTGCGTCTGCTGCACGTCCCCCCACTAGGACCCCCGCCTATCAGTGACCATGCCTGCGTCTGCAGCACGTCCCCCCACTAAGACCCCCGCCTACCAGTGACCATGCCTGCGTCTGCTGCACGTCCCCCACTGGGACCCCCGCCTACCAGTGACCATGCCTGCGTCTGCTGCACGTCCCCCCACTGGGACCCCCGCCTACCAGTGACCATGCCTGCGTCTGCTGCACGTCCCCCCACTGGGACCCCCGCCTACCAGTGACCATGCCTGCGTCTGCACGCACGTCCCCCCACTGGGATCCCCGCCTACCACTGACCATGCCTGCGTCTGCTGCACGTCCCCCCACTGGGACCCCCGCCTACCAGTGACCATGCCTGCATCTGCTGCACGTCCCCCCACTGGGACCCCCGCCTACCAGTGACCATGCCTGCGTCTGCAGCACGTCCCCCCACTGGGACCCCCGCCTACCAGTGACCATGCCTGCGTCTGCTGCACGTACCCCCACTGGTACCCCCGCCTACCAGTGACCATGCCTGCGTCTGCTGCACGTCCCCCCACTGGGACCCCCGCCTACCAGTGACCATGCCTGCGTCTGCTGCACGTCCCTCCACTGGGACCCCCGCCTACCACTGACCATGCCTGCGTCTGCTGCACGTCCCTCCACTGGGATCCCCGCCTACCACTGACCATGCCTGCGTCTGCTGCACGTCCCCCCACTGGGACCCCCGCCTACCAGTGACCATGCCTGCATCTGCTGCACGTCCCCCCACTGGGACCCCCGCCTACCAGTGACCATGCCTGCGTCTGCAGCACGTCCCCCCACTGGGACCCCCGCCTACCAGTGACCATGCCTGCGTCTGCTGCACGTACCCCCACTGGGACCCCCGCCTACCAGTGACCATGCCTGCGTCTGCTGCACGTCCCCCCACTGGGACCCCCGCCTACCAGTGACCATGCCTGCGTCTGCTGCACGTCCCTCCACTGGGACCCCCGCCTACCACTGACCATGCCTGCGTCTGCTGCACGTCCCTCCACTGGGACCCCCGCCTACCAGTGACCATGCCTACGTCTGCTGCACGTCCCTCCACTGGGACCCCCGCCTACCAGTGACCATGCCTGCGTCTGCTGCACGTCCGTCCACTGGGACCCCCGCCTACCAGTGACCATGCCTGCGTCTGCTGCACGTCCCTCCACTGGGACCCCCGCTTACCAGTGACCATGCCTGCGTCTGCTGCACGTCCCTCCACTGGGACCCCCGCCTACCAGTGACCATGCCTGCGTCTGCTGCACGTCCCTCCACTGGGACTCCCACCTACCAGTGACCATGCCTGCGTCTGCTGCACATCTCTCCACTGGGACTCCCGCCTACTAGTGACCATGCCTGCGTCTGCTGCACATCTCTCCACTGGGACTCCCGCCTACCAGTGACCATGCCTGCGTCTGCTGCACATCTCTCCACTGGGACTCCCGCCTACCAGTGACCATGCCTGCGTCTGCTGCACATCTCTCCACTGGGACCCCCGCCTATCAGTGACCATGCCTACGTCTGCTGCACATCTCTCCACTGGGACCCCCGCCTACCAGTGATCATGCCTGCGTCTGCTGCACATCTCTCCACTGGGACCCCCGCCTACCAGTGACCATGCCTGCGTCTGCTGCACATCTCTCCACTGGGAGCCCCGCCTACCAGTGACCATGCCTGCGTCTGCTGCACATCTCTCCACTGGGACCCCCGCCTACCAGTGACCATGCCTGCGTCTGCAGCACATCTCTCCACTGGGACCCCCGCCTACCAGTGACCATACCTGCGTCTGCTGCACATCCCCCCACTGGGGCCCCCGCCTACCAGTGACCATGCCTGCGTCTGCTGCACATCTCTCCACTGGACCCCCGCCTACCAGTGACCATGCCTGCGTCTGCTGCACATCTCTCCACTGGGACCCCCGCCTACCAGTGACCATGCCTGCGTCTGCTGCACATCTCTCCACTGGCACCCCCGCCTACCAGTGACCATGCCTGCGTCTGCTGCACATCTCTCCACTGGGACCCCCGCCTACCAGTGACCATGCCTGCGTCTGCTGCACGTCCCCCCACTGGGGCCCCCGCCTACCAGTGACCATGCCTGCGTCTGCTGCACGTCCCCCCACTGGGGCCCCCGCCTACCAGTGACCATGCCTGCGTCTGCTGCACATCTCTCCACTGGGGCCCCCGCCTACCAGTGACCATGCCTGCGTCTGCTGCACATCTCTCCACTGGGACCCCCGCCTACTAGTGACCATGCCTGCGTCTGCTGCACATCTCTCCACTGGGACCCCCGCCTACCAGTGACCATGCCTGCGTCTGCTGCACATCTCTCCACTGGCACCCCCGCCTACCAGTGACCATGCCTGCGTCTGCTGCACATCTATCCACTGGGACCCCCGCCTACCAGTGACCATGCCTGCGTCTGCTGCACGTCCCCCCACTGGGGCCCCCGCCTACCAGTGACCATGCCTGCGTCTGCTGCACGTCCCCCCACTGGGGCCCCCGCCTACCAGTGACCATGCCTGCGTCTGCTGCACATCTCTCCACTGGGGCCACCGCCTACCAGTGACCATGCCTGCGTCTGCTGCACATCTCTCCACTGGGACCCCTGCCTACCAGTGACCATGCCTGCGTCTGCTGCACATCTCTCCACTGGGGCCACCGCCTACCAGTGACCATGCCTGCGTCTGCTGCACATCTCTCCACTGGGACCCCTGCCTACCAGTGACCATGCCTGCGTCTGCTGCACATCTCTCCACTGGGACCCCCGCCTACCAGTGACCATGCCTGCGTCTGCTGCACATCTCTCCACTGGGACCCCCGCCTACCAGTGACCATGCCTGCGTCTGCTGCACATCTCTCCACTGGTACCCCCGCCTACCAGTGACCATGCCTGCATCTGCTGCACGTCCCCCCACTGGGGCCCCCGCCTACCAGTGACCATGCCTGCGTCTGCTGCACATCTCTCCACTGGCACCCCTGCCTACCAGTGACCATGCCTGCGTCTGCTGCACATCTCTCCACTGGGACCCCCGCCTACCAGTGACCATGCCTGCGTCTGCTGCACGTCCCCCCACTGGGGCCCCCGCCTACCAGTGACCATGCCTGCGTCTGCTGCACGTCCCCCCACTGGGGCCCCCGCCTACCAGTGACCATGCCTGCGTCTGCTGCACATCTCTCCACTGGGGCCCCCGCCTAACAGTGACCATGCCTGCGTCTGCTGTACATCTCTCCACTGGGGCCCCCGCCTATCAGTGACCATGCCTGCATCTGCTGCACATCTCTCCACTGGGGCCCCCGCCTACCAGTGACCATGCCTGCGTCTGCTGCACATCTCTCCACTGGGGCCCCTGCCTACCAGTGACCATGCCTGCGTCTGCTGCACATGTCTCCACTGGGACCCCCGCCTACCAGTGACCATGCCTGCGTCTGCTGCACGTCCCCCCACTGGGGCCCCCGCCTACCAGTGACCATGCCTGCGTCTGCTGCACGTCCGCCCACTGGGGCCCCCGCCTACCAGTGACCATGCCTGCGTCTGCTGCACATCTCTCCACTGGGGCCCCCGCCTACAAGTGACCATGCCTGCATCTGCTGCACGTCCCCCCACTGGGGCCCCCGCCTACCAGTGACCATGCCTGCGTCTGCTGCACATCTCTCCACTGGCACCCCTGCCTACCAGTGACCATGCCTGCGTCTGCTGCACATCTCTCCACTGGGACCCCCGCCTACCAGTGACCATGCCTGCGTCTGCTGCACGTCCCCCCACTGGGGCCCCCGCCTACCAGTGACCATGCCTGCGTCTGCTGCACGTCCCCCCACTGGGGCCCCCGCCTACCAGTGACCATGCCTGCGTCTGCTGCACATCTCTCCACTGGGGCCCCCGCCTACCAGTGACCATGCCTGCGTCTGCTGTACTTCTCTCCACTGGGGCCCCCGCCTATCAGTGACCATGCCTGCATCTGCTGCACATCTCTCCACTGGGGCCCCCGCCTACCAGTGACCATGCCTGCGTCTGCTGCACATCTCTCCACTGGGGCCCCTGCCTACCAGTGACCATGCCTGCGTCTGCTGCACATGTCTCCACTGGGACCCCCGCCTACCAGTGACCATGCCTGCGTCTGCTGCACGTCCCCCCACTGGGGCCCCCGCCTACCAGTGACCATGCCTGCGTCTGCTGCACGTCCGCCCCTGCACGTCCGCCCACTGGGGCCCCCGCCTACCAGTGACCATGCCTGCGTCTGCTGCACATCTCTCCACTGGGGCCCCCGCCTACCAGTGACCATGCCTGCTTCTGCTGCACGTCCGCCCACTGGGGCCCCCGCCTACCAGTGACCATGCCTGCGTCTGCTGCACATCTCTCCACTGGGGCCCCCGCCTACCAGTGACCATGCCTGCGTCTGCTGCACGTCCCCCCACTGGGGCCCCCCGCCTACCAGTGACCATGCCTGCGTCTGCTGCACATCTCTCCACTGGGGCCCCCGCCTACCAGTGACCATGCCTGCTTCTGCTGCACATCTCTCCACTGGGGCCCCCGCCTACCAGTGACCATGCCTGCGTCTGCTGCACGTCCCCCCACTGGGGTCTGCTGCACATCTCTCCCCCCCGCCTACCAGTGACCATGCCTGCGTCTGCTGCACATCTCTCCACTGGGGCCCCCGCCTACCAGTGACCATGCCTGCGTCTGCTGCACATCTCTCCACTGGGGCCCCCGCCTATCAGTGACCATGCCTGCATCTGCTGCACATCTCTCCACTGGGGCCCCCGCCTACCAGTGACCATGCCTGCGTCTGCTGCACATCTCTCCACTGGGGCCCCTGCCTACCAGTGACCATGCCTGCGTCTGCTGCACATCTCTCCACTGGGGCCCCCGCCTACCAGTGGC
Source organism: Cherax quadricarinatus (assembly GCF_038502225.1). Classification (NCBI taxonomy): domain Eukaryota; kingdom Metazoa; phylum Arthropoda; class Malacostraca; order Decapoda; family Parastacidae; genus Cherax; species Cherax quadricarinatus. Next base: position 12,518,945 of record NC_091350.1, on the reverse strand, counting down.
CATGCCTGCATCTGCTGCACATCTCTCCACTGGGGCCCCCGCCTACCAGTGACCATGCCTGTGTCTGCTGCACGTCCCCCCACTGGGGCCCCCGCCTACCAGTGACCATGCCTGCGTCTGCTGCACATCTCTCCACTGGGGCCCCCGCCTACCAGTGACCATGCCTGCATCTGCTGCACATCTCTCCACTGGGGCCCCCGCCTACCAGTGACCATGCCTGCGTCTGCTGCACATCTCTCCACTGGGGCCCCCGCCTACCAGTGACCATGCCTGTGTCTGCTGCACGTCCCCCCACTGGGGCCCCCGCCTACCAGTGACCATGCCTGCGTCTGCTGCACATCTCTCCACTGGAGCCCCCGCCTACCAGTGACCATGCCTGCGTCTGCTGCACATCTCTCCACTGGGGCCCCCGCCTACCAGTGACCATGCCTGTGTCTGCTGCACGTCCCCCCACTACATAAACATGAATTTTCCATAGGGCTGCCTCTGACATAGGGCTGCCTCTGACATAGGGCTGCCTCTGACATAGGGCTGCCTCTGACATAGGGCTGCCTCTGACATAGGGCTGCCTCTGACATAGGGCTGCCTCTGACATAGGGCTGCCTCTGACATAGGGCTGCCTCTGACATAGGACTGCCTCTGACATAGGGCTGCCTCTGACATAGGGCTGCCTCTGACATAGGACTGCCTCTGACATAGGGCTGCCTCTGACATAGGGCTGCCTCTAACATAGGACTGCCTCTGACATAAGGCTGCCTCTGACATAGGGCTGTCTCTGACATAGGGCTGCCTCTGACATAGGGCTGCCTCTGATATAGGGCTGCCTCTGACATAGGGCTGCCTCTGACATAGGGCTGCCTCTGACATAGGGCTGCCTCTGACATAAGGCTGCCTCTGACATAGGGCTGTCTCTGACATAGGGCTGCCTCTGACATAGGGCTGCCTCTGATATAGGAGTGCCTCTGACATAGGGCTGCCTCTGACATAGGGCTGCCTCTGACATAGGACTGCCTCTGACATACTGCTGCCTCTGATATAGGGCTGCCTCTCACATAGGGCTGCCTCTCACATAGGGCTGCCTCTGATATAGGGCTGCCTCTCACATAGGGCTGCCTCTGATATAGGGCTGCCTCTGACATAGGGCTGCCTCTGACATAGGGCTGCCTCTGACATAGGGCTGCCTCTGATATAGGGCTGCCTCTGACATAGGGCTGCCTCTGACATAGGGCTGCCTCTGACATAGGGCTGCCTCTGACATAGGGCTGCCTCTGACATAGGGCTGCCTCTGACATAGGGCTGCCTCTGACATAGGGCTGCCTCTGACATAGGGCTGCCTCTGATATAGGGCTGCCTCTGACATAGGGCTGCCTCTGACATAGGGCTGCCTCTGACATAGGGCTGCCTGACATAGGGCTGCCTCTGACATAGGGCTGCCTCTGACATAGGGCTGCCTCTGACATAGGGCTGCCTCTGACATAGGGCTGCCTCTGACATAGGGCTGCCTCTGACATAGGGCTGCCTCTGACATAGGGCTGCCTCTGACATAGGGCTGCCTGTGACATAGGGCTGCCTCTGGCATAGGGCTGTAAGCGGTACATCACTTGTACAAACTGCGACACTCCTCCGGGAGCCACTGCCGGGTCACTACATGGAGAAGACCCCCTCCACGACCTGTCCTGGCCCGGGTCTACATGAACGTGACCCTGAACCAGTCTTCCTGAAGAACAAGACATAACCCTTGTGGTTTAGCGCTTATTTTTTATTATTATAATAATAATAATGAAGAACAAGACACTTATACAACATTTTTTTTTTTTTTTTTTTTTTTTACTTTTTTTTATTCTTTTGCTACCTTAACTTGTGTATTTTATCCTGTCAATTTAAATCTAGTTATACTCTAATTCTTGTAAACAACTTATATAACACCTTAGTGCAATTACAACTGAGAGTCTTGTGCCATTTTTATATTATTAGATTAAACTCAGTTGTACTATAGCTCATTCTAGCTCAATACATAGTCAGTACCAAAGTCATTATATTAGACCTTAGTGCAATTACTAGTGAGAGTGTGGTGCTATTTTTAATTTGTATTTTTATATTATTAGTTTATACCTAGTTGTACTTTAGTTCATTCCAGCACAACACATAGACAACATCAACTTCATTATGTGTAGTAGTGACTATACCCTACATGACCAAAATACTCTAGCTATATACTTGTCCAAACTTCCCACCACTACAGATATCAGTACTAGAACTCAACACACAACTCAGGATATAAATAACCATAATTTAAACCTAAAAGATGATTGATCACGTTGACCCTGATCTAAATCTCCATAATCTGACACCCAATCAAAACCTATTGGAAAGTAACTGCCTTTATTACACAGCATCACAAGCCACCACTATCCTAAACAATGCTAAAAGTCTATCAGTACTTAACTACAACATCAGGTCCTTAAGCAAACACTATGATGACTTCCTGGCACTCCTTGAATCACTAAAGACACCCTTCTCCTGCATTATTCTTACTGAGACCTGGCTTAAGCAGGACACAATAGATATCTACCCATACCAGGATACACAGCAATCCACAACTGCAGACCATACCAAGTTGGGGGTGGTATTGCAATCTATTACTCTAACCAATTATCTTGTATTAGCACCACTTGCTTTAGTGATGAATATGGGGAATACATTTTTGCTAATTTTACTGTAAAAAACCTTAAGACGCCTATAACAATCGGTGCCATTTACCGGATACCTCACACAAACATCCCAAATTTCAGTGAGAAATTAAAGGCACTAATAACAAACAAACAAATGAATAAGCACCACCGTCTCTTAGCTGGAGACTTCAACATCAACCTTGGCCTACTAGATGATCAGCCTGTAACTGATTTCATCAACAATATGAACAACACACTTCTCATACCAACAATAACTAAACCAACCAGGCTCACTGAGACAAGTGCAACCATAATAGACCACATATGGACCAATATACCAGCCCCCCTTAAATCAGGGATAATCACAGATAGCACTACAGACCACTACCCTACCTTCCTCTTGACAAACATTAGTAAACCACCACTTGAATACAACAAAGTTTCATTTAGACTCCATGATGAGGCCTCAATAAGGAAGTTCACAGCTGACCTAGAGACTGTTGACTGGCCTACAGAATTCTCCAAGGCCAATGGTATTGATGACTGGACAGACATTTTTCTTAACAAAATACTTAGACTATACAACAAACATTGTCCTATAAAAACGAAACAGATCACAAACAAACGGCTTGGTTGCCCATGGCTCACCAGCACCATTCTGAAATCCATTGACAAGAAACACCAATACGAAAAGCAATATAGACAGGGCTTAATACACAAACATATTCTTAAACATTATTCATCAGTTCTCACCAAAGTAATAAAGAAAGCCAAACAACTATACTACTCCAGTAGATTCACGGACACAAGCGGAGATATAAAAAAGACCTGGAAAACACTCTCTCAGATTCTAGGGACCCACAAACTGAAAAAAAACAAGAATATTGTCCTAACACAACCTAATGAAACACCACTGCATCCCACTGACACAGCTAACAAGATAAACAACTTCTTCTCAACCATAGGATCTAATCTCGCCAATAAAATCCCACGTACCAATGCCCATGCCGGGGACTACCTAGATGGGAATTTCCCAAATTCCTTCTATCTTGCACCAACTGAGCCCACGGAAGTCACCGAGATTATAAAGTCACTTAAAAATAACTCAGGGAATCTGTCTCATGTCCCACCATTATTGTACAAGCGAGCAGCCCATGTCCTTTTGCATGCTTTCTCATTACTTTTTAACAAGTCACTAGAAACTAGTACCTTCCCGAAACTACTCAAGATGGCAAGGGTTACACCAATACATAAAGGTGGTGACCCTACAGATTTAAACAACTATAGGCCAATATCAAACTTACCATTGCTATCCAAAATCTTTGAGAAACTCGTGCACAGGAGACTATATTCATTTATAACGGCACAAAACATACTCAACCCCTGCCAATTTGGATTCAGAAAAATAAAAGCACTAACGATGCAATCATAAAAATGCTAGATCTGCTTTACACAGCATTGGAAAATAAGGAATATCCACTAGGAATTTTTATTGACCTAAGAAAAGCTTGTGACACAGTAGACCACGGCATCCTACTCCACAAACTTGACCATTATGGTATAAGAGGCCATGCGCTTGCATATTTCAAATCTTATCTTACTAATAGGTATCAGTATGTCACCATTAAAGACACAGCATCAACAACACGGCCACTTGATACTGGAGTTCCGCAGGGAAGTGTCCTTGGTCCCCTGCTCTTCCTCATATACATCAATGATCTTCCAAACGTATCTCAACACCTGAGCCCCATTCTCTTTGCTGACGACACGACTTATGTCATCTCTCACCCTAATCTTGCCACCCTCAACACCATTGTTAACGAGGAGCTGATCAAAATATCGACTTGGATGACAGCCAATGAACTTACGCTTAACACTGACAAAACCTACTACATTATGTTTGGTAGCAGAGCAGGAGTTGCGCAAATTAACATTAAGATCGACAACACTTTAATTGCCAGAGATAATGAGGGCAAATTCCTAGGCCTATACCTCGACAACAACCTGAATTTCAGCACCCATATCCAACACATAACCAAAAAAGTATCCAAAACGGTTGGAATCCTCTCCAAGATACGATACTACGTGCCACAAACTGCCCTTCTCACACTATACCATTCACTTATATATCCATAATTCACCTATGCTATCTGTGCTTGGGGTTCAACTGCAGCAACACACCTAAAGCCAATAATAACCCAACAAAAAGCTGCAGTAAGAATAATCACTAAATCCCATCCCTGGCAACACACCCCACCACTCTTCATAGATCTAAACTTACTCCCTGTTCAGTACATCCACACTTACTACTGTGCAATCTACATCTACAGGACCTTAAATTCCAATATTAACCTTGACCTAAAACGCTTTCTTGATAGTTGTGACAGAACCCACAGGCATAACACCAGACACAAACATCTCTATGACATTCCCCGTGTCCCCTTTACAAAAATTCAATGTATGTCAAAGGCCCTAAAATCTGGAACACCCTACCTGAAAACTCTAGAACTGCAGCCACATTCATCACCTTCAAAACTACCATTAGAAAACATCTTATCTCCCTGATACACCCTGTCAACTAATTACACGAATACCACCTGGTGGTTCACACTTACACTCACTCACCCATTTGACCATAAACAGAAATATCAATCTCAATCTTAAAATAATAAATCCTAACTAGTCATAAGTTGGCCTGTGATACTCCAATACTGAAACTATGTATTGTGCCAAAACAAAAGCATTCATATTGCTAAACTCACAAACTAGTATTAAGTCACTTAGCCATAATACCAACTTACCTCATAATTTGTAATATTTTAAATTTAAGATCTAATCTAAGTCTGCCCGAAATGCCTAGCCATGCTAGGTGTTCTAGTGGTACACTCTGTAATTATTATTTTACTACATGTAAACCACAGAATAACCAAATTCTGTAAACTCAGCATTGTAATCCTTATAGAGAATAAACTTTGAATTTGAATTTGAATTTGAATCTAGGAATTCACCAAGACTGATGGACTGAACACATCTACTCCAGGCTGAGGGAATGATTACCTCAAACTCCTCCTCATCTTCCACCGTCTTCCTCTGTATTAGACTGAAGAAGCCGCTGGCTGACTGGTGATACGTTTCCCTAATAAAGATTTCCAAATATTGCACAAGTGTCTCATTCTTCAACTTGTCAGTTTTCTAAAACATTTATATCACAGAACGGATGGGGTTCGAACCAATACCAGTGTGTCAAGCACTCGGCTACCTGCCTCTTAATAGCATATATCCAACTACCCTTATAAGAATATTAATAATAATATTCCATTTCATCATGATACAAAGTTTGTACAGAGATGGGCGATATTTAGACGTGCATGCAGAGAGCCCCTGGTTATGATATATTCTATACACCACAGGGAGCTTAGTATAGTATAATCTATACACCACAGGGAGCTTAGTATAGTATATTCTATACACCACAGGGAGCTTAATATAGTATATTCTATACACCACAGGGAGCTTAGTATAGTATAATCTATACACCACAGGGAGCTTAGTATAGTATATTCTATACACCACAGGGAGCTTAGTATAGTATAATCTATACACCACAGGGAGCTTAGTATAGTATATTCTATACACCACAGGGAGCTTAATATAGTATATTCTATACACCACAGGGAGCTTAGTATAGTATATTCTATACACCACAGGGAGCTTAATATAGTATATTCTATACACCACAGGGAGCTTAGTATAGTATATTCTATACACCACAGGGAGCTTAATATAGTATAATCTATACACCACAGGGAGCTTAGTATAGTATATTCTATACACCACAGGGAGCTTAGTATAGTATATTCTATACACCACAGGGAGCTTAATATAGTATATTCTATACACCACAGGGAGCTTAGTATAGTATATTCTATACACCACAGGGAGCTTAGTATAGTATAATCTATACACCACAGGGAGCTTAGTATAGTATATTCTATACACCACAGGGAGCTTAGTATAGTATAATCTATACACCACAGGGAGCTTAGTATAGTATAATCTATACACCACAGGGAGCTAAGTATAGTATAATCTATACACCACAGGGAGCTTAGTATAGTATAATCTATACACCACAGGGAGCTTAGTATAGTATAATCTATACACCACAGGGAGCTTAGTATAGTATAATCTATACACCACAGGGAGCTTAGTATAGTATATTCTATACACCACAGGGAGCTTAGTATAGTATATTCTATACACCACAGGGAGCTTAGTATAGTATAATCTATACACCACAGGGAGCTTAGTATAGTATAATCTATACACCACAGGGAGGTTAGTATAGTATAATCTATACACCACAGGGAGGTTAGTATAGTATAATCTATACACCGCAGGGAGGTTAGTATAGTATAATCTATACACCACAGGGAGCTTAGTATAATATAATCTATACAGCACAGGGAGCTTAGTATAGTATATTCTATACACCACAGGGAGGTTAGTATAGTATATTCTATACACCACAGGGAGGTTAGTATAGTATAATCTATACACCACAGGGAGCTTAGTATAGTATAATCTACTTAGTATAGTATAATCTATACACCACAGGGAGTATAATCTATACACCACTTAGTATAGTATAATCTATACACCACAGGGAGCTTAGTATAGTATAATCTATACACCACAGGGAGCTTAGTATAGTATAATCTATACACCACAGGGAGGTTAGTATAGTATAATCTATACACCACAGGGAGGTTAGTATAGTATAATCTATACACCGCAGGGAGGTTAGTATAGTATAATCTATACACCACAGGGAGCTTAGTATAGTATATTCTATACACCACAGGGAGCTTAGTATAGTATAATCTATACACCACAGGGAGCTTAGTATAGTATATTCTATACACCACAGGGAGGTTAGTACAGTAAAATCTATACACCACAGGGAGCTTAGTATAGTATAATCTATACACCACAGGGAGGTTAGTATAGTATAATCTATACACCACAGGGAGGTTAGTATAGTATAATCTATACACCACAGGGAGATTAGTATAGTATATTCTATATACCACAGGGAGGTTAGTATGATGGGAGAGATGGGAGTGTATGGTGTCTACACTCCTCCCTACAACACAAACACTACACCCTCCCCCTGAGAGGTGACCCAGAGAGACGAGGCTTCACCTCTGTAGGGTGACCCAACACACACACACATGTTAGAAGCCGCCCGCACCAACCACCAGACAGCTTACCTGGCCGCGTCCGCCCACACCCGCCCACCCGCCTGTCTGTTGGTTGGGCGCGTGAGGTACGGTGAATTACGTTGGTCAGCCCGCTCTATAGTACGCTCAGCCCACTCCATAGTACGCTCAGCCCACTCTACAGTACGCTCAGCCCACGGTACAGTACGCTCAGCTCATGGTACAGTACACTCACCCATGGTACAGTACATTCAGTCCAAGGCACAGTACACTCAGCCCATGATACAGTACACTCAGCCTATGGTACAGCACGCTCAGCCCATGGTACAGTACACTCAGACCATGGTACAGTACACTCAGCCCATGGTACAGTACACTCAGACCATGGTACAGTACACTCAGACCATGGTACAGTACACTCAGACCATGGTACAGTACACTCAGACCATGGTACAGTACACTCAGACCATGGTACAGTACACTCAGATCATGGTACAGTACACTCAGACCATGGTACAGTACACTCAGATCATGGTAGAGTAAACTCAGACCATGGTACAGTACACTCAGACCATGGTACAGTACACTCAGACCATGGTACAGTACACTCAGACCATGGTACAGTACACTCAGCCCATGGTACAGTACACTCAGCCCATGGTACAGTACACTCAGACCATGGTACATTACACTCAGCCCTTGGTACAGTACACTCAGACCATGGTACAGTACACTCAGACCATGGTACAGTACACTCAGACCATGGTACAGTACACTCAGACCATGGTACAGTACACTCAGACCATGGTACAGTACATTCAGACCATGGTACAGTACACTCAGACCATGGTACAGTACATTCAGACCATGCTACAGTACACTCAGACCATGGTACAGTACACTCAGACCTTGGTACAGTACACTCAGACCATGGTACAGTACACTCAGACCATGGTACAGTACACTCAGATCATGGTACAGTAAACTCAGACCATGGTACAGTACACTCAGACCATGGTACAGTACACTCAGACCATGGTACAGTACATTAAGACCATGGTACAGTACATTCAGACCATGGTACAGTACACTCAGACCATGGTACAGTACACTCAGACCTTGGTACAGTACACTCAGACCATGGTACAGTACACTCAGACCATGGAGCAGTACACTCAGACCATGGTACAGTACACTCAGACCATGGTACAGTGCACTCAGACCATGGTACAGTACATTCAGACCATGGTACAGTACACTCAGACCATGGTACAGTGCACTCAGACCATGGTACAGTACATTCAGACCATGGTACAGTGCACTCAGACCATGGTACAGTACATTCAGACCATGGTACAGTACACTCAGACCATGGTACAGTACATTCAGACCATGGTACAGTACATTCAGACCATGGTACAGTACACTCAGACCATGGTACAGTACACTCAGACCATGGTACAGGACACTCAGCACATGGTACAGTACACTCAGACCATGGTACAGTACATTCAGACCATGGTACAGTACATTAAGACCATGGTACAGTACACTCAGACCATGATACAGTACTCTCAGACCATGGTACAGTACTCTCAGACCATGGTACAGTACATTCAGACCATGGTACAGTACATTCAGACCATGGTACAGTACACTCAGACCATGGTACAGTACATTCAGACCATGGTACAGTACACTCAGACCATGGTACAGTACACTCAGACCATGGTACAGTACACTCAGACCATGGTACAGTACACTCAGCCCATGGTACAGTACACTCAGACCATGGTACAGTACACTCAGACCATGGTACAGTACACTCAGACCATGGTACAGTACACTCAGACCATGGTACAGTACACTCAGACCATGGTACAGTACACTCAGACCATGGTACAGTACACTCAGACCATGGTACATTACACTCAGCCCATGGTACAATACACTCAGACCATGGTACAGTACACTCAGACCATGGTACAGTACACTCAGACCATGGTACAGTACACTCAGAGCATGGTACAGTACACTCAGACCATGGTACAGTACACTCACCCCATGGTACAGTACACTCAGACTATGGTACAGTACACTCAGACCATGGTACAGTACACTCAGACCATGGTACAGTACATTCAGACCATGGTACAGTACATTCAGACCATGGTACAGTACACTCAGACCATGGTACAGTACACTCAGACCATGGTACAGTACATTCAGACCATGGTACAGTACATTCAGACCATGGTACAGTACACTCAGGCAATGGTACAGGACACTCAGTCCATGGTACAGTACACTCAGACCATGATACAGTACATTCAGACCATGGTACAGTACATTCAGACCATGCTACAGTACACTCAGACCATGGTACAGTACACTCAGACCATGGTACAGTACACTCAGACCATGGTACAGTACATTCAGACCATGGTACAGTACACTCAGACCATGGTACAGTACATTCAGACCATGGTACAGTACACTCAGACCATGGTACAGTACACTCAGCCCATGGTACAGTACACTCAGCCCATGTTACAGTACACTCAGACCATGGTACAGTACACTCAGACCATGGTACAGTGCACTCAGACCATGGTACAGTACATTCAGACCATGGTACAGTACACTCAGACCATGGTACAGTGCACTCAGACCATGGTACAGTACATTCAGACCATGGTACAGTGCACTCAGACCATGGTACAGTACATTCAGACCATGGTACAGTACACTCAGACCATGGTACAGTACATTCAGACCATGGTACAGTACATTCAGACCATGGTACAGTACACTCAGACCATGGTACAGTACACTCAGACCATGGTACAGGACACTCAGCCCATGGTACAGTACACTCAGACCATGGTACAGTACATTCAGACCATGGTACAGTACATTAAGACCATGGTACAGTACACTCAGACCATGATACAGTACTCTCAGACCATGGTACAGTACTCTCAGACCATGGTACAGTACATTCAGACCATGGTACAGTACATTCAGACCATGGTACAGTACACTCAGACCATGGTACAGTACTCTCAGTCCATGGTACAGTACACTCAGACCATGGTACAGTACACTCAGACCATGGTACAGTGCACTCAGACCATGGTACAGTACACTCAGCCCATGGTACAGTACACTCAGACCATGGTACAGTACACTCAGACCATGGTACAGTACATTCAGACCATGGTACAGTACACTCAGACCATGGTACAGTACACTCAGACCATGGTACAGTACACTCAGACCATGGTACAGTACACTCAGACCATGGTACATTACACTCAGCCCATGGTACAATACACTCAGACCATGGTACAGTACACTCAGACCATGGTACAGTACACTCAGACCATGGTACAGTACACTCAGAGCATGGTACAGTACACTCAGACCATGGTACAGTACACTCACCCCATGGTACAGTACACTCAGACTATGGTACAGTACACTCAGACCATGGTACAGTACACTCAGACCATGGTACAGTACATTCAGACCATGGTACAGTACATTCAGACCATGGTACAGTACACTCAGACCATGGTACAGTACATTCAGACCATGGTACAGTACATTCAGACCATGGTACAGTACACTCAGGCAATGGTACAGGACACTCAGTCCATGGTACAGTACACTCAGACCATGATACAGTACATTCAGACCATGGTACAGTACATTCAGACCATGCTACAGTACACTCAGACCATGGTACAGTACACTCAGACCATGGTACAGTACACTCAGACCATGGTACAGTACATTCAGACCATGGTACAGTACACTCAGACCATGGTACAGTACATTCAGACCATGGTACAGTACACTCAGACCATGGTACAGTACACTCAGCCCATGGTACAGTACACTCAGCCCATGTTACAGTACACTCAGACCATGGTACAGTACACTCAGACCATGGTACAGTACATTCAGACCATGGTACAGTACACTCAGACCATGGTACAGTGCACTCAGACCATGGTACAGTACACTCAGACCATGGTACAGTACACTCAGATCATGGTACAGTACGCTCAGAGCATGGTACAGTACACTCAGACCATGGTACAGTACATTCAGACCATGGTACAGTGCACTCAGCCCATGGTACAGTGCACTCAGACCATGGTACAGTACACTCAGACCATGGTACAGTGCACTCAGACCATGGTACAGTACACTCAGACCATGGTACAGTGCACTCAGACCATGGTACAGTACACTCAGACCATGGTACAATACACTCAGACCATGGTACAGTACACTCAGACCATGGTACAGTACGCTCAGAGCATGGTACAGTACACTCAGACCATGGTACAGTACATTCAGACCATGGTACAGTACTCAGACCATGGTACAGTACACTCAGACCATGGTACAGTAAACTCAGAGCATGGTACAGTACACTCAGACCATGGTACAGTACACTCAGCCCATGGTACAGTACACTCAGACTATGGTACAGTACACTCAGACCATGGTACAGTACACTCAGAAAATGGTAGAGTACACTCAGACCATGGTACAGTACACTCAGACCATGGTACAGTACACTCAGCCCATGGTACAGTACACTCAGAATATGGTACAGTACACTCAGACCATGGTACAGTACACTCAGAAAATGGTACAGTACACACAGACCATGGTACAGTACACTCAGACCATGGTACAGTACACTCAGACCATGGTACAGTACACTCAGACTATGGTACAGTACACTCAGACCATGGTACAGTACACTCAGACCATGGTACAGTACACTCAGACCATGGTACAGTACACTCAGACTATGGTACAGTACACTCAGACCATGGTACAGTACACTCAGACCATGGTACAGTACACTCAGACCATGGTACAGTACACTCAGACTATGGTACAGTACACTCAGACCATGGTACAGTACACTCAGAAAATGGTAGAGTACACTCAGACCATGGTACAGTACACTCAGACCTTGGTACAGTACACTCAGCCCATGGTACAGTACACTCAGACTATGGTACAGTACACTCTGACCATGGTACAGTACACTCAGAAAATGGTACAGTACACACAGACCATGGTACAGTACACTCAGACCATGGTACAGTACACTCAGAAAATGGTACAGTACACTCAGACCTTGGTACAGTACACTCAGACCATGGTACAGTACACTCAGACCATGGTACAGTACACTCAGACCATGGTACAGTACACTCAGACCATGGTACAGTACACTCAGACCATGGTACAGTACACTCAGACCATGGTACAGTACACTCAGACCATGGTACAGTACACTCAGACCATGGTACAGTACACTCAGACCATGGTACAGTATTTCTCCCCTTTCCCGTCTCCCTCCCTCCCTCAAACGCTTTCTTTCAGTTTTCTCCCATGTCTCATCTGCCCCTCTCCATTGCTCTCCTTGTTTACTCCCTTGCTCTTTCTCCCTCTCTTACCCCGTCTTCCTCACTTGCCCTTTTTCCGTTTCTTTTTCTAGCTTGCCCTCTCCCTCCCTCTTTTCCTCTCCGTCCTTCACTTGATAAGTAAATTGTTGTATGTGTGTGTGTGTGTGTGTGTGTGTGTGTGTGTGTGTGTGTGTGTGTGTGTGTGTGTGTGTGTGTGTGTGTGTGTGTGTGTGCCCTGCAGCACACTTTTCGTGTTATGTATCCTTCTAACATATTAAAAAATCAAAAGTAACTCCATTATATATATATATATATATATATATATATATATATATATATATATATATATATATATATATATATATATATATATATATATATATATATATATCTCCATCAAGATTCTGTTTCTCCTGTGTTATGGGATAGATCATCCTGAGAGATGGTAATTCCTATGTGATGGTAACTGCAGCTCTGCTGGAAGGTAACTTTTGAAGCTGTCGTAGCTGATGAACCTTTAATGAAATACCTGACCATATCCTCATTGTCCTGGTTAAGTCTCATATCTCAGGCTGACACTACTCCTCTACTAGCTCAGGCTGACACTACTAAAGTCTGCCAGCTCAGGCTGACGCTACTGAAGTCTGCCAGCTCAGGCTGACACTACTGAAGTCTGCCAGCTCAGGCTGACGCTACTGAAGTCTGCCAGCTGAGGCTGACGCTACTGAAGTCTGCCAGCTCAGGCTGACATACTGAAGTCTGCCAGCTCAGGCTGACGCTACTGAAGTCTGCGAGCTCAGGCTGACGCTACTGAAGTCTGCGAGCTCAGGCTGACGCTACTGAAGTCTGCCAGCTCAGGCTGACACTACTCGTCTACTAGCTCAGGCTGACACTACTAAAGTCTGCCAGCTCAGGCTGACGCTACTGAAGTCTGCCAGCTCAGGCTGACACTACTAAAGTCTGCCAGCTCAGGCTGACGCTACTGAAGTCTGCCAGCTCAGGCTGACACTACTAAAGTCTGCCAGCTCAGGCTGACGCTACTGAAGTCTGCCAGCTCAGGCTGACATAGTGAAGTCTGCCAGCTCAGGCTGACGCTACTAAAGTCTGCGAGCTCAGGCTGACGCTACTGAAGTCTGCCAGCTCAGGCTGACGCTACTGAAGTCTGCCAGCTCAGGCTGACACTACTGAAGTCTGCCAGCTCAGGCTGACGCTACTGAAGTCTGCCAGCTCAGGCTGACACTACTGAAGTCTGCCAGCTCAGTCTGACGCTAAAGAAGTCTGCCATCTCAGGCTAACGCTACTGAAGTCTGCCAGCTCAGGCTGACACTACTAAAGTCTGCCAGCTCAGGCTGACGCTACTGAAGTCTGCCAGCTCAGGCTGACACTACTAAAGTCTGCCAGCTCAGGCTGACGCTACTGAAGTCTGCCAGCTCAGGCTGACACTACTGAAGTCTGCCAGCTCAGGCTGACATACTGAAGTCTGCCAGCTCAGGCTGACGCTACTGAAGTCTGCGAGCTCAGGCTGACGCTACTGAAGTCTGCCAGCTTAGGCTGACGCTACTGAAGTCTGCCAGCTCAGGCTGACACTACTGAAGTCTGCCAGCTCAGGCTGACGCTACTGAAGTCTGCCAGCTCAGGCTGACACTACTGAAGTCTGCCAGCTCAGTCTGGCGCTACAGAAGTCTGCCATCTCAGGCTGACGCTACTGAAGTCTGCCAGCTCAGGCTGACACTACTGAAGTCTGCCAGCTCAGGCTGACACTACTGAAGTCTGCCAGCTCAGGCTGACACTACTGAAGTCTGCCAACTCAGGCTGACAGTACTGAAGTCTGCCAGCTCAGGCTGACACTACTGAAGTCTGCCAGCTCAGGCTGACACTACTGAAGTCTGCCAGCTCAGGCTGACGCTACTGAAGTCTGCCAGCTCAGGCTGACACTACTGAAGTCTGCCAGCTCAGGCTGACACTACTGAAGTCTGCCAGCTCAGGCTGACAGTACTGAAGTCTGCCAGCTCAGGCTGACACTACTGAAGTCTGCCAGCTCAGGCTGACGCTAGTGAAGTCTGCCAGCTCAGGCTGACACTACTGAAGTCTGCCAGCTCAGGCTGACACTACTGAAGTCTGCCAGCTCAGGCTGACACTACTGAAGTCGGCCAGCTCAGGCTGACACTACTGAAGTCTGCCAGCTCAGGCTGACGCTACTGAAGTCTGCCAGCTCAGGCTGACACTACTGAAGTCTGCCAGCTCAGGCTGACACTACTGAAGTCTGCCAGCTCAGGCTGACACTACTGAAGTCTGCCAACTCAGGCTGACACTACTGAAGTCTGCCAGCTCAGGCTGACACTACTGAAGTCGGCCAGCTCAGGCTGACACTACTGAAGTCTGCCAGCTCAGGCTGACGCTACTGAAATCTGCCAGCTCAGGCTGACACTACTGAAGTCTGCCAGCTCAGGCTGACACTACTGAAGTCTGCCAGCTCAGGCTGACACTACTGAAGTCTGCCAGCTCAGGCTGACACTACTGAAGTCTGCCAGCTCAGGCTGACGCTACTGATGTCTGCCAGCTCAGGCTGACACTACTGAAGTCTGCCAGCTCAGGCTGACACTACTGAAGTCTGCCAGCTCAGGCTGACACTACTGAAGTCTGCCAGCTCAGGCTGACACTACTGAAGTCTGCCAGCTCAGGCTGACACTACTGAAGTCTGCCAGCTCAGACTGACACTACTGAAGTCTGCCAGCTCAGGCTGACGCTACTGAAGTCTGCCAGCTCAGGCTGACACTACTGAAGTCTGCCAGCTCAGGCTGACACTACTGAAGTCTGCCAGCTCAGACTAAAACTCCTTGGCGACACATAAACACAAGTATACATATTTTTATATTCTGTCGCCTTGAAATAATATGACCATTATTATTATTATTAATTAATTAAAACAATATAAAACTCCGCGGCAAAGGGCGCAACGTAAGTGTTAAAGTTTTTTGCGGGGAGAGACATAATAAGAGATCTGGAAGAAACTGCTTTCTGAAGCTGGAAGTGCAAGAACTCTGAAGTCCTTCAAGAACCGGTTGGACGAGTACTCTGCAAATATCAGAGTGAACAACATAGAGTGGAGGGGCTGCCTGTGTCCACTACTACCATGATGGTACCACTACTACCATGATGGTACCACTACTACCATGATGGTACCACTACTACCATGATGGTACCACTACTACCATGAGGGTACCACTACTACCATGATGGTACCACTACTACCATGATGGTACCACTACTACCATGATGGTACCACTACTACCATGATGGTACCACTACCATGATGGTAGCTCATGGAACACTGCTACGACAATCAACATCAAGGGAATTGTGGTGACAGTAAAGTAGTATAAGTAGTAGGAGAAGCAGCAGGAACACCAACAGCAGGAACAACAACAGCAGCAGCAAAAAGAACAACAGCAGCAGGAACAACAACAGCAGCAGCAAAAAGAACAACAGCAGCAGGAACAACAACAGCAGCAGGAACACCAACAGCATGAACAACAACAGCAGCAGCAAAAAGAACAACAGCAGCAGGAACAACAACAGCAGCAGGAACAACAACAGCAGCAGGAACACCAACAGCATGAACAACAACAGCAGCAGCAAAAAGAACAACAGCAGCAGGAACACCAACAGCAGCAGCAAAAAGAACAACAGCAGCAGGAACAACAACAGCAGCAGCAAAAAGAACAACAGCAGCAGGAACACCAACAGCAGGAACAACAACAGCAGCAGCAAAAAGAACAACAGCAGCAGGAACACCAACAGCATGAACAACAACAGCAGCAGCAAAAAGAACAACAGCAGCAGGAACAACAACAGCAGCAGGAACAACAACAGCAGCAGGAACAACAACAGCAGCAGCAAAAAGAACAACAGTAGCAGGAACACCAACAGCAGCAGGAACAACAACAGCAGCAGCAAAAAGAACAACAGTAGAAGGAACACCAACAGCAGCAGGAACAACAACATCAGCAGGAACAACAACAGCAGCAGGAACAACAACAGCAGCAGGAACAACAGCAGCAGCAAAAAGAACAACAGCAGCAGGAACAACAACAGCAGCAGGAACACCAACAGCAGCAGGAACAACAACAGCAGCAGGAACAACAGCAGCAGGAACAACAACAGCAGCAGGAACAACAACAGCAGCAGGAACAACAACAGCAGCAGGAACAGCAACAGCAGCAGGAACAACAACAGCAGCAGGAACAACAACAGCAGCAGGAACAACAACAGCAGCAGGAACAACAACAGCAGCAGGAACAACAACAGCAGCAGGAACAACAACAGCAGCAGGAACAACAACAGCAGCAGGAACAACAACAGCAGCAGGAACAACAACAGCAGCTGGAACAACAACAACAGCAGCAGCAGGAATAACAACAGCAGCTGGAACAACAACAACAGCAGCAGCAGGAATAACAACAGCAGCTGGAACAACAACAACAGCAACTTGAACAACAACAGCAGCAGCTGGAACAATAACAGCAGGAGCAGCACTAAAAACAACAGCAACTTGAACAACAACAGCAGCAGCAGGAACGATCAGCAACAGGAACAACAACAACAGCAGCATAAACAGTAATAGTTTTAATAGTAGTAGTTGTAGTAACAAACGTAAAAAGCAGGGGAACCATAAGCACAGTAAGAGAACATTGGGTCAATATCCGTGGTTCAAGAATATTCAACATAATACCAGCTGATGTCAGAAATATTCGAGGTCCTGCAAAAGCAGTTGAGGAGTACGAAGAGGAGGAAGAAGAGAAGGTGCAGATAGATGACGAGGAAATGGTCCCTGGAAAAGCTGACTACAGAAGCATACACAGTATGTATACCATGTTATGGTGAGAGAGAGCCAATAAGATCAGCACAGTGTAGAACACATAACACTGACTTAGTGAATTACTTCACTACAAGCACACCTGGCAACCAAGCAGAGATAATCGCTACCCATCCGTGTAGATCTCAGACTAATTCATTCATACCAGACGAAAGAAACACAAAAACAATACCCACTTCAGGAAAATCGAAAAAAAATCACACATAGGCAAAAAAACTAATAAAAATTCACTCTATCAGGAAGTTCATACAAAGACGATGAGACAGAAATGAGGCGAAACAATCTGAAAGATCACAGTAAAGCAGTGTTCAGAAGCACGTTGAACGATACTTGAAGATCTACATAATTTTTTTTCATACACAAGTCCATCCTACCAGTCATATGTTCATCCTACCAGTCTTATGTTCATCCTACCAGTCTTATGTTCATCCTACCAGTCTTATGTTCATCCTACCAGTCTTATGTTCATCCTACCAGTCTTATGTTCATCCTACCAGTCTTATGTTCATCCTACCAGTCTTATGTTCATCCTACCAGTCTTATGTTCATCCTACCAATCATATATCTGATATAAACACAAATTTCTAAGAGTTAATAAAGAGGAAAATAGAATATATGGTGACACATGTATCCCTCCCCTCCGTCCCTCCCTCCATCCCTCCCTCCCGCCATCACTCCTTCCATCACTCCCTCCCTCCCTCCGTCCCTCCCTCCCTCCCTCCCTCCCGCCATCACTCCCTCTCTCCATGTGTTCTCAGCTGGTATCTTCTTACTGTAATTAAACACTAATGACTTAAGTGTTTGCCCACTATTACTGCACACTTCCTACCAACACCATAATTCACACACACACACACATACACACACAGTGGGTGCAGACGTGGGGGCACAAGGCTCCGAGAACCTTAGTGTTTTTAAGGAGTGCAGTAACTGCTAGCAGTAATCAGTGGTAGTGACAACGTCAGTGAACAATCCTACGAGTGATAACTAAAGTTATTAGTTAAAAAAATGTCGAGAGGAAGCCTAAAATCATTAATATTTCAAAGTGCCAAACCGTTGTAGGTCTACTAGGCACTGTTGCCACACAGATTCAAACATACAAAGATCAAAGTGAGTGTGGAAGCAGGTGTTCAAGAATTACCAGCGTTTGGTTAACAAGTGAAATGTGGAGAACCATACAGTGAGAGTGAAAAAGTTAATAAGCAAAAGGAGAAAGGAAAAATAAAATATACAACAAGGGAAGGTGGCAGTAGTAGGCCTGCTGAAGCAGTGACATTACAACAAGTTGTGTGCCATTATACATATAAAGTGAAGTGTATATAATGTGAAGTGTATACTATCATAAGTGAAAAGTG
Organism: Cherax quadricarinatus; assembly: GCF_038502225.1. Classification (NCBI taxonomy): domain Eukaryota; kingdom Metazoa; phylum Arthropoda; class Malacostraca; order Decapoda; family Parastacidae; genus Cherax; species Cherax quadricarinatus. The sequence continues at coordinate 12,499,379 of NC_091350.1, read as the reverse complement.
AAATCATGTGAGGAACGCGGGATGTATGAGCATATATGGTTATAAACATCAGGGTGAAGGATCTCCAAAATAGTGATAGAAGGCCTATGTACGACGACTTTGTCATCAGCATCTGGCAAGATGTCACCGCACCGCTTCCAGCTCAAGTATTACTCATCTATTGTGGTTGCATGTTGCAGGCTCTGGATTTTGGTCTTGCATCACTGTTAGATACTGGTCACTCACTCCTGCAAGCTATTACCAGAATTAGAATAGAAATAGCATAAAGTGAAGATAGTGTTGACGAGAGTGTGAGGACACCAGACTAGCGAGGGGTAACGTAGTATTACTACCGGTAGTTATTAGCAGTATGAATACTTAGGAAGCTAGGAAGTCCTCTTTCAATGTGAACAAGGAATAGGATAATAACCAGCAATAATTGAAACTTAAACCCAGAAAGGGCAATAAGTGGAGAGAGTAGCATTACTAGGAAATACAGCTGGGACTAAATTTGAGCCAACATGACAGAGAGGTATAACGGATCTTTCAACTACAACAACCCTACCCCCCTAACCATCTCTCCCTCACACACACACACACACACAAGGGTAGACACTCATAGAAGCTTTAGATCCTAGTAGCAATTTCTGCTTTTTATAACTCAGAATTACTGGTATGTATTAGCAGTATCTCCCCTCACACCTCCCCCATACACATGAACACACACATATACACACATACACACACACACCTGCACTAGTAAAATACACACACACACACACACACATGCATGCACACACACACACACACACACACACACACACACACATACACACACACACACACACACACACACACGCACGCACACACATGCACACACACACACCTGTAAGGACCCAGTTATCAAGCAGTCACTCTACCCTCAGCCTTCTTTCCCCTCCCTCCCCTTCTAATCCCATCACACACACACACCTCCCCTGCTTCTAAGGGTCACTCATCCTTCTCTCCCCCTCCCCTCCTCCCCCCTTAATCCCATCCCTCTCTCTCCCACACATGCACACACACATACACAAGCACACATACATAAGCACATATACACTTGACACAAACACGTACTCCCCCTTCCCCTAACCACCTCTCCCCCTCCCCATAGCCACCTACCCCTCCCTCAAACCATCTAACCCCTCCCCCAAACCATCTAACCCCCTCCCCCAACTACCTCTCCCCCTCCAATAACCATCCTCCCCCTCCCCCATAACCATCCATCCCCACTCCCCCTAACCATCTCTCCCTCTTCCTTTTGTGGAGCAATAGGGCAACCTAGAACTAGGATGAGAACAAGGGGCCCGAAGGACGAATCTGAGAGGGAGGACTGGGAGGCAGAGCTCAAAAAAAGGGAGGAAGACCGGGGAAGGAGGCTAGATGAGCTTACAAGGAAGATGGAGGAGAGGTTAGCAGCAGAATGCAGAAGGTGGAAGCAACATGCCACAGTAGCAGAAACCAAGATACAGAGATTAGAGGAGGAACTGAGACATCTGAAACAGCATAGAGACAAAGATATTACAGAAGTAGCATCAGCAATGGCTACATCAGACACATGTGATGAATGGTTTTGAAAACCGACAAGTTGAAGAATTGAGACACTTATGCAACACATGGGAATCTTTATTAAAGAAATGTTTCGCCACAGAGTGGCTTCATCAGTCCAATACAAAGTAGAAGTGGGTAAGGAGAGTAGAAGTTTGAGGTAATCAGTCCCTCAACCTGGAATCTATGTGTTCAGTCCATCACTCTAGTAGGAAGTGCAGCATAGGGCCAGAGAGGTGGCTTATATACTGTGGTGAGATGAGTTGAAGCAGGAGGAGGCGGGATCACAGTGGGACCTGCCACTAGTGTAAGTAGGTCGTCGTCCAAAGGTTGGGCAAGCGTTGAAGTCTTTGTACCAAGATCCCATGATGTTGCAGTGTCTGACAGATGTGATGAATGGTTTTGAAAACCGACAAGTTGAAGAATTGAGACACTTATGCAACACATAGGAATCTTTATTGAAGAAACGTTTCACCACACAGTGGCTTCATCAGTCCAATACAAAGTAGAAGTGGGTAAGCAGAGTAGAAGTTTGAGGTAATCAGTCCCTCAACCTGGAATCGATGTGTTCAGTCCATCACTCTTGTAGGAGTGATGGACTGAACACATCGAGGTGGCAAGAAGAGCTCACTCCAGCAGAGCAAAGCTGCTGGTTATGGAGGATTTCAACCACAGGGAGATTGACTGGGAAAACCTGGAGCCACATGAGGGTCCCGAAACATGGAGAGCCAAGATGTTGGATGTGGTGCTGGAAAACCTCATGCACCAACATGTTAAGGACACTACCAGAGTGAGAGGGGAGGATGAACCAGCAAGATTGGACCTTGTGTTCACCCAGGGCAGTTCAGACATTGAGGACATCACATATGAGAGTCCCCTAGGAGCTAGTGACCACGTGGTTCTGTGCTTTGAATACATAGTAGAGTTGCAAGTGGAGAGAGTAACAGGAGTTGAATGGGAAAAGCCTGACTATAAAAGAGGAGACTACATAGGGTTGAGGAACTTCCTGCAGGAGGTTCCGTGGGGCAGAGAACTGGCAGGAAAGCCAGTAAATGAAATGATGGAATATGTAACAACAAAATGCAAGAAGACAGCGGAAAGGTTTATTCCCAAGGGTAACAGAAACAATGGGAAGCCCAGAACCAGCCCCTGGTTTACCCGACGGTGTAAGGAGGCCAAAACAAAGTGCAATAGAGAATGGAAAAAGTACAGAAGGCAGAGAACACATGAAAATAGGGAGATCAGTCGCAGAGCCAGGAACGAGTATGCACAGGTAAGGAGGGAGGCCCAGAGACAGTATGAAAA
>NC_091350.1:12419008-12491508 GCF_038502225.1 Cherax quadricarinatus | reverse complement strand
TCCTCTTGATCCTGGTCCTTTTGATCGTGGACCTCTTGATCGTGGACCTCTTGACCGTAATCCTCTTGATCGTGGGCCTCTTGATCGTGGTCCTCTTGAACGTGGAACTCTTGATCGTGGTCCTCTTGATCGTGGACCTCTTGATCGTGGACCTCTTGATCGTGGTCCTCTTGATCGTGATCCTTTTGATCGTGGACCTCTTGAACGTGGACCTCTTGATCGTGGTCCTCTTGATCGTGGACCTCTTGATCGTGGACCTCTTGATCGTGGTCCTCTTGAGCGTGGCCTCCTTGGTCGTGGTGCTCTTGATCGTGGACCTCTTGATCGTGGTCCTCTTGATCGTGGTCTTCTTTATCGTGGACCTCTTGATCGTGGTTCTCTTGATCGTCATGCTCTTGATCGTGGTCCTCTTGGTCGTGGTCCTCTTGATCGTGAACCTCTTGATCGTGGTCCTCTTCATCGTGGTCCTCTTTATCGTGGACCTCTTGATCGTGGTTCTCTTGATCGTCGTGCTCTTGATCGTGGACCTCCTGATCCTGGTCCTCTTGATCCTGGTCCTCTGGATCTTGATCCTCTTGATCGTGGGCCTGTTGATCGTGGTCCTCTTGATCCTGGTCCTTTTGATTCCGGTCCTCTTGATCGTGGACCTCTTGATCATGGTCCTCTTGATCCTGGTCCTTTTCATCGTGATCCTCTTGATCGTGAACCTGTTGATCGTGGTCCTCTTGATCGTGGTCCTCTTGATCGTGGTTCTCTTGATCGTGGTCCTCTTGATCGTGGTCCTCTTGATCGTGGCCTCCTTGGTGGTGGTGCTTTTGATCGTGGACCTCTTGATCGTAGTCCTCTTGATCGTGATCCTCTTTATCGTGGACCTCTTGATCGTGGTTCTCTTGATCGTCGTGCTCTTGATCGTGGTCCTCTTGGTCATGGTCCTCTTGATCGTGAACCTCTTGATCGTGGTCCTCTTCATCATGGTCCTCTTGATCGTGGTCCTCTTTATTGTGGGCTTCTTGATCGTGGTTCACTTGATCGTCGTGCTCTTGATCGTGGTCTTCTTGATCGTGGTCATCTTGATCGTGGTCCTCTTGATCCTGGTCCTCTAGATTGTGAACCACTTGATCGTGGTCCTCTTGATCGCGATCCTCTTGATCGTGGACCTCTTGATCCTGGTCCTCTTGATCATGGTCCTCTAGATCGTGGACCTCTTGATCGTGGTCCTTTTGATCGTGGTCCTCTTGATCGTGGTCCTCTTGATCGTGGACCTCTTGATCCTGGTCCTCTTGATCCTGGTCCTTTTGATCCTGGTCCTCTGGATCTTGATCCTGTTGATCGTGGACCTGTTGATCGTGGTCCTCTTGATCCTGGTCCTTTTGATTCTGGTCCTCTTGATCGTGATCCTCTTGATCGTGGACCTCTTGATCATGTTCCTCTTGATCCTGGTCCTTTTGATCGTGATCCTCTTGATCGTGAACCTGTTGATCGTGGTCCTCTTGATCGTGGTCCTCTTGATCGTGGTTCTCTTGATCGTGGTTCTCTTGATTGTGATTCTCTTGATCGCGATCCTCTTGATCGTGAACCTCTTGATCGCGGTCGTCTTGATCGTGAACCTCTTGATCGTGAACCTCTTGATTGTGGTCATCTTAATCGTGGTCCTCTTGATCTTGGTCCTCTTGATCATGAACCTCTTGATCGTGGTCCTCTTGATCGTGGTTCTCTTGATCGCGATCCTCTTGATCGTGGACCTCTTGATCGTGGACCTCTTGATCATGGATCTCTTGATCGTGGATCTCTTGATCTTGGTCCTCTTGATCGTGGACCTCTTGATCGTGATCCTCTTGATCGTGGACCTCTTGATCGTGGACCTCTTGATCGTTGACCTCTTGATCGTGAACCTCTTGATCGTGGACCTCTTGATCGTAATCTTCTTGATCGTGAACCTCTTGATCGTGAACCTCTTGATCGTGGACCTCTTGATCGTGATCCTCTTGACCGTGGACCTCTTGATCCTGGACCTCTTGATCGTGAACCTTTTGATCGTGGTCCTCTTGTTCGTGATCCTTTTGATCGTGGACCTCTTGATCGTGGACCTCTTGATCGTGATCCTCTTGATCGTGGACCTCTTGATCGTGGTCCTCTTGATCGTGGTCTTCTTGATCCTGGTCCTCTTGATCATGAACATCTTGATCGTGGTCCTCTTGATCGTGGACCTCTTGATCCTGGTCCTCTTGAACGTGGACCTCTTGATCGTGGACCTCTTGATCGTGGACAACTTGATCGTGATCCTCTTGATCGTGGACCTCTTGATCGTGGTCCTCTTGATCGTGAACCTTTTGATCGTGCTCCTCTTGATCGTGAACCTCTTGATCGCTGTCCTCTTGATCGTGAACCTCTTGATCGTGATCCTCTTGATCGTGGTCTTCTTGATCGTGGTCCTCTTGGTCGTGGACCTCTTGATCCTGGTCCTATTGATCCTGGTCCTTTGATCCTGGTCCTCTGGATCTTGATCCTCTTGATCGTGGACCTGTTGATCGTGGTCCTCTTGATCCTGGTCCTTTTGATCGTGATCCTCTTGATCGTGAACCTGTTGATCGTGGTCCTCTTGATCCTGGTCCTTTTGATCGTGGACCTCTTGATCGTGGACCTCTTGACCGTAATCCTCTTGATCGTGGGCCTCTTGATCGTGGTCCTCTTGAACGTGGAACTCTTGATCGTGGTCCTCTTGATCGTGGACCTCTTGATCGTGGACCTCTTGATCGTGGTCCTCTTGATCGTGATCCTTTTGATCGTGGACCTCTTGAACGTGGACCTCTTGATCGTGGTCCTCTTGATCGTGGACCTCTTGATCGTGGACCTCTTGATCGTGGTCCTCTTGAGCGTGGCCTCCTTGGTCGTGGTGCTCTTGATCGTGGACCTCTTGATCGTGGTCCTCTTGATCGTGGTCTTCTTTATCGTGGACCTCTTGATCGTGGTTCTCTTGATCGTCATGCTCTTGATCGTGGTCCTCTTGGTCGTGGTCCTCTTGATCGTGAACCTCTTGATCGTGGTCCTCTTCATCGTGGTCCTCTTTATCGTGGACCTCTTGATCGTGGTTCTCTTGATCGTCGTGCTCTTGATCGTGGACCTCCTGATCCTGGTCCTCTTGATCCTGGTCCTCTGGATCTTGATCCTCTTGATCGTGGGCCTGTTGATCGTGGTCCTCTTGATCCTGGTCCTTTTGATTCCGGTCCTCTTGATCGTGGACCTCTTGATCATGGTCCTCTTGATCCTGGTCCTTTTCATCGTGATCCTCTTGATCGTGAACCTGTTGATCGTGGTCCTCTTGATCGTGGTCCTCTTGATCGTGGTTCTCTTGATCGTGGTCCTCTTGATCGTGGTCCTCTTGATCGTGGCCTCCTTGGTGGTGGTGCTTTTGATCGTGGACCTCTTGATCGTAGTCCTCTTGATCGTGATCCTCTTTATCGTGGACCTCTTGATCGTGGTTCTCTTGATCGTCGTGCTCTTGATCGTGGTCCTCTTGGTCATGGTCCTCTTGATCGTGAACCTCTTGATCGTGGTCCTCTTCATCATGGTCCTCTTGATCGTGGTCCTCTTTATTGTGGGCTTCTTGATCGTGGTTCACTTGATCGTCGTGCTCTTGATCGTGGTCTTCTTGATCGTGGTCATCTTGATCGTGGTCCTCTTGATCCTGGTCCTCTAGATTGTGAACCACTTGATCGTGGTCCTCTTGATCGCGATCCTCTTGATCGTGGACCTCTTGATCCTGGTCCTCTTGATCATGGTCCTCTAGATCGTGGACCTCTTGATCGTGGTCCTTTTGATCGTGGTCCTCTTGATCGTGGTCCTCTTGATCGTGGACCTCTTGATCCTGGTCCTCTTGATCCTGGTCCTTTTGATCCTGGTCCTCTGGATCTTGATCCTCTTGATCGTGGACCTGTTGATCGTGGTCCTCTTGATCCTGGTCCTTTTGATTCTGGTCCTCTTGATCGTGATCCTCTTGATCGTGGACCTCTTGATCATGTTCCTCTTGATCCTGGTCCTTTTGATCGTGATCCTCTTGATCGTGAACCTGTTGATCGTGGTCCTCTTGATCGTGGTCCTCTTGATCGTGGTTCTCTTGATCGTGGTTCTCTTGATTGTGATTCTCTTGATCGCGATCCTCTTGATCGTGAACCTCTTGATCGCGGTCGTCTTGATCGTGAACCTCTTGATCGTGGACCTCTTGATTTTGGTCATCTTAATCGTGGTCCTCTTGATCTTGGTCCTCTTGATCATGAACCTCTTGATCGTGGTCCTCTTGATCGTGGCTCTCTTGATCGCGATCCTCTTGATCGTGGACCTCTTGATCGTGGTCCTCTTGATCATGGATCTCTTGATCGTGGATCTCTTGATCTTGGTCCTCTTGATCGTGGACCTCTTGATCGTGATCCTCTTGATCGTGGACCTCTTGATCGTGGACCTCTTGATCGTTGACCTCTTGATCGTGAACCTCTTGATCGTGGACCTCTTGATCGTAATCTTCTTGATCGTGAACCTCTTGATCGTGAACCTCTTGATCGTGGACCTCTTGATCGTGATCCTCTTGACCGTGCACCTCTTGATCCTGGACCTCTTGATCGTGAACCTTTTGATCGTGGTCCTCTTGTTCGTGATCCTTTTGATCGTGGACCTCTTGATCGTGGACCTCTTGATCGTGATCCTCTTGATCGTGGACCTCTTGATCGTGGTCCTCTTGATCGTGGTCTTCTTGATCCTGGTCCTCTTGATCATGAACATCTTGATCGTGGTCCTCTTGATCGTGGACCTCTTGATCCTGGTCCTCTTGAACGTGGACCTCTTGATCGTGGACCTCTTGATCGTGGACAACTTGATCGTGATCCTCTTGATCGTGGACCTCTTGATCGTGGTCCTCTTGATCGTGAACCTTTTGATCGTGCTCCTCTTGATCGTGAACCTCTTGATCGCTGTCCTCTTGATCGTGAACCTCTTGATCGTGATCCTCTTGATCGTGGTCTTCTTGATCGTGGTCCTCTTGGTCGTGGACCTCTTGATCCTGGTCCTATTGATCCTGGTCCTTTGATCCTGGTCCTCTGGATCTTGATCCTCTTGATCGTGGACCTGTTGATCGTGGTCCTCTTGATCTTGGTCCTTTTGATCGTGATCCTCTTGATCGTGAACCTGTTGATCGTGGTCCTCTTGATCGTGGTCCTCTCGATCATGAACCTCTTGATCGTGGTCCTTTTGATCGTGGTTCTCTTGATCGCGATCCCCTTGATCGTGAACCTCTTGATCGCGGTCCTCTTGATCGTGAACTTCTTGATCGTGGACCTCTTGATTGTGGTCCTCTTGATCGTGGTCCTCTTGATCATGGACCTCTTGATCGTAGACCTCTTGATCGTGGATTTCTTGACTGTGGTCCTCTTGATCGTGGTCCTCTTGATCATGGACCTCTTGATCGTGGTCCTCTTGATCGTGGACCTCTTGATCGTGGACCTCTTGATCGTGGACCTCTTGATCGTGATCCTCTTGAACGTGGACCTCTTGATCGTGATCCTCTTGATCGGGGACCTCTTGATCCTGGTCTTCTTGATCGTGATCCTCGTGATCGTGGACCTCTTGATCGTGGACCTCTTGATCGCGGACCTTTTGATCGTGATCCTCTTGATAGTAACCTCTTAATCGTAATCCTCTTGATCGTGGACCTCTTGATCGTGGACCTCTTGATCGTGGACCTATTGATCGTGATCCTCTTGATCGTGGACCTCTTGATAGTGGACCTCTTGATCTTTGACCTCTTGATCGTGGACCTCTTGATCGTGGACCTCTTGATCGTGGACCTTTTGATCGTGGACCTCTTGATCGTGGTCCTCCTGATCGTGGACCTCTTGATGGTGGACCTCTTGATCGTGGACTTCTTGATCGTGGACCTCTTGATCGTAAACCTCTTGATCGTGGACCTCTTGATCGTGGTCCTCTTGATCGTGGACCTCTTGATCGTGGACCTCTTGATTGTGGACCTCTTGATCGTGGACCTCTTGATCGTGGACCTCTTGATCGTGGACCTCTTGATCGTGATCCTCTTGAACGTGGACCTCTTGATCGTGATCCTCTTGATCGTGGACCTCTTGATCCTGGTCTTCTTGATCGTGATCCTCGTGATCGTGGACCTCTTGATCGTGGACCTCTTGATCGCGGACCTCTTGATCGTGATCCTCTTAATAGTAGACCTCTTAATCGTAATCCTCTTGATCGTGGACCTCTTGATCGCGGACCTCTTGATCGTGGACCTCTTGATCGCGGACCTCTTGATCGCGGACCTCTTGATCGCGGACCTCTTGATCGTGTACCTCTTGATCGTGGACCTCTTGATCGCGGACCTCTTGATCGTGGACCTCTTGATCGTGGACCTCTTGATCGTGGACCTCTTGATCGCGGACCTCTTGATCGTGATCCTCTTAATAGTAGACCTCTTAATCGTAATCCTCTTGATCGTGGACCTCTTGATCGCGGACCTCTTGATCGTGGACCTCTTGATCGCGGACCTCTTGATCGCGGACCTCTTGATCGCGGACCTCTTGATCGTGGACCTCTTGATCGTGGACCTCTTGATCGCGGACCTCTTGATCGTGGACCTCTTGATCGTGGACCTCTTGATCGTGGACCTCTTGATCGTGTACCTGTTGATCGTGGTCCTCTTGATCGTGGACCTCTTGATCGTGGACCTCTTGATCGTGGACCTCTTGATCGTGGACCTGTTGATCGTGGACCTGTTGATCGTGGACCTGTTGATCGTGGTCCTCTTGATCGCGGACCTCTTGATCGTGGACCTCTTGATCGTAGACCTCTTGATCGTGGACCTCTTGATCGTGTACCTCTTGATCGTGGACCTCTTGATCGTGGACCTCTTGATCGTGGACCTCTTGATCGTGGACCTCTTGATCGTGGACCTCTTGATCGTGTACCTGTTGATCGTGGACCTCTTGATCGTGGACCTCTTGATCGTAGACCTCTTGATCGTGGACCTCTTGATCGCGGACCTCTTGATCGTGATCCTCTTGATAGTAGACCTCTTAATCGTAATTCTCTTGATCGAGGACCTCTTGATCGCGGACCTCTTGATCGTGGACCTCTTGATCGCGGACCTCTTGATCGCGGACCTCTTGATCGTGGACCTCTTGATCGTGGACCTCTTGATCGTGGACCTCTTGATCGTGGACCTCTTGATCGTGGACCTCTTGATCGTGGACCTCTTGATCGCGGACCTCTTGATCGTGGACCTCTTGATCGCGGACCTCTTGATCGTGGACCTCTTGATCGTGGACCTCTTGATCGTGTACCTGTTGATCGTGGTCCTCTTAAGTCAAACACTGGGAACTATCTGTACTTTCAATGCTCTTAAGTTTTTGTACGTAGTAATTATGTGTCTCCTTGTGGTCTCCGCCAAGGTCGTCACACTCAGATTCTTCAGCCTCTGGTCGTGGCGCATTCCTCTCAGCTCTGGCACTAGTTTATTTGTAAACTCTTGAACTTTTTCAACTTTTAAACCAAGTGTGGGCTTCATGCTGGAGCCGCGTACTCAATGACTGGCCCAACATATCTTTAATAATATATAGAGTTCCGAAGGATTCTTTGTTAAAGTTCCTTAATGCTGTGCACTATGGTGACCTCGTGCACTATGATGACCTTGTGGACCATGGAGACCTGGTGCACTATGGTGACCTCATGCACTATGATGATCTCGTGCACTATGATGACCTTGTGGACCATGGAGACCTGGTGCACTATGGTGACCTCATGCACTATGATGACCTCGTGCACTATGATGACCTCGTGCACTATGGTGACCTCGTGCACTATGATCTCGTGCACTATGATGACCTTGTGGACCATGGAGACCTCGTGCACTATGGTGACCTCGTGCACTATGATGACCTCGTGCACCATATTGACCTAGTGCACTATGATGACCTCGTGCACCATGGAGACCTCGTGCACAATGGTGACCTCGTGCACTATGATGACCTCGTGCACTATGATGATTTCGTGCACTATGATGACCTTGTGCACCATAGAGACTTCGTGCACTATGGTGACCTCGTTCACTATGATGACCTCGTGCACTATGATGATCTCGTGCACTATGATGACCTTGTGCACCATGGAGACCTCGTGCACTATGGTGACCTCGTGCACTATGATGACCTCGTGCACTATGGTGACCTCGTGCACCTTGTTCTGGTAGTCTCTAGGTTTTGGTCACTTCCTAACTCACAAGTAAGAACATAAGAACATAAGAACGAAGGAACACTGCAGCAGGCCTACTGGCCCATGCGAGGCAGGTCCAAGCTCCTACCGGCTTAAGCCAACGCACCCAACCTAGTTAGGTCAGGTCACGTTGACTTAAGGGAGGAACACGGCAACCGACCTGGTAGCACAAGCTATCAGGTCCAACTCACACCCACCCACATCCACTCATGTATTTATCCAACCTATTTTTAAAGCTACACAACGTTCTGGCCTCTATAACTGTACTTGGGAGTTTGTTCCACTCATCCACAACTCTATTACCAAACCAGTACTTTCCTATATCCTTCCTAAATCTTAATTTTTCCAACTTAAAACCATTGCTGCGAGTCCTGTCTAGGCTAGATATTTTCAGCACACTATTTACATCCCCTTTATTTATTCCTGTCTTCCATTTATACACCTCAATCATATCCCGCCTAATTCTACGTCTTTCTAGAGAGTGCAGATCCAGGGCCCTTAGTCTATCCTCATAGGGAAGGTTTCTGATACATGGGATCAACTTTGTCATCCTCCTTTGTACATTTTCCAAAGCATTTATATCCATTCTGTAATACGGTGACCAAAACTGTGCAGCATAATCTAAATGAGGCCTAACCAAGGATGTATAGAGTTGAAGAACAACCTGAGGACTCCTATTATTTATGCTTCTTGATATGAAGCCAAGGATTCTATTAGCTTTATTGCGAACACTTATGCACTGTTGTCTTGGTTTCAGATTACTGCTAACCAGAACTCCTAAATCTTTTTCGCAATCCGTAATATTAAGATCTACATTATTTAGTTTATATGTGGCATGGTTATTGTCCTGTCCAACATTTAGAACTTTGCATTTGTCTATATTAAACTGCATCTACCACTTCTTCGACCACTGCATCAGTCTATTCAAATCTTCCTGGAGTGCTCGAATGTCCTCGTCAGAATGAATTCGACGGCCTATTTTGGTGTCATTGGCAAACTTGCTGATGTCGCTCTTTATGCCCTCATCTATGTCGTTTATGTAGATTGTGAACAGCAGGGGGCCCAACACTGACCCCTGTGGAACACGCTCGTGACACTTCCCCACTCTGATTTCTCCCCAATTATGCAAACTCTCTGCTGCCTATTTGTCAACCATGCCTCTATCCAGGAAAAAATTTCTCCTCCTATTCCATGTGCCTTAATTTTCCTCAATAGTCTCTGATGTGGGACCCTGTCAAAAGCCTTACTTAAGTCCATATACACAATATCATATTCATTACCATGATCTACCTCCTCAAATACCTTAGTGAAAAAAATTAATAAATTCGTAAGGCGGGAACGCCCCTTTGTAAAACCGTGCTGAGATTCGTTGATTAATTTATGCTTTTCAAGGTGGCTACGAACTGCCTCGGCAATTATTGATTCCATAAATTTTCCCACTATGGAGGTTAGGCTTATTGGTCTATAGTTCGAAGCTAAGGACCTGTCACCTGCTTTGAAAATAGGTATCACATTTACCATTTTCCACTTATCTGGCACCATGCCAGTTTGTAGTGATATGTTGAAAAGATTAGCCAAAGGTTTGCTAAGCTCTTCTTTACATTCCTTTAGAACCCTTGCATACAGTTCATCAGGGCCTGGGGATTTGTTAGGTTTTAATTTATCTGAACATCAAAATGGTATACAATACCGACAGGTTGGTAGGTAAGACACATAGGCAACAGTTAGGCAACTTTATTCCGAAACGTTTCGCCTACACAGTAGGCTTCTTCAGTCGAATACAGAAAGTAGGCAGGAACAGTAGATATGTGAAGACGATGTAATCAGTCCATCACCCTTGAAGTCGTAGAATTTGAGGTTGTCAGTCCCTCGGCCTGGAGAAGTTCAGTTCCATAGTCAGGATAGTTCCTGACAATGGAACTGAACTTCTCCAGGCCGAGGGACTGACAACCTCAAATTCTACGACTTCAAGGGTGATGGACTGATTACATCGTCTTCACATCTCTACTGTTCCTGCCTACTTTCTGTATTCGACTGAAGAAGCCTACTGTGTAGGCGAAACGTTTCGGAATAAAGTTGCCTAACTGTTGCCTATGTGTTTTAATTTATCTATTTGCCTAAGGACCATGTCACTTGTGACCCTAATCGTGCACAGTTTATTATCGTCCTGTTCTACGTAATTTATCATATCTGGAATATCGCTGGTATCCTCCTGTGTAAAAACTGAGAGGAAGTATGTGTTAAAAATTCTACACATTTCCTTATCACTGTCAGTGAGCTGACCCGAGGAACTTTTGAGTGGGCCTATCTTGTCCTTGATCTTACTTCTGTATACCTGAAAGAATCCTTTTGGGTTAGTCTTCGATTCTCTTGCAACTTTAACCTCATAATCTCTTTTTGCTTTTCTAATTCCCTTTTTTATTTCTCTCTTTAACTGAATATATCGATTTCTTAATTGCCCCTCTCCTCTTTTGATTTGCCTATATATGCCTCTCTTTTGACCAATCAGATATTTTAATCTATTGTTCATCCATTTAGGATCATTTTTGTTTGATCTGATTTCCCTATTTAGAACATAATTTGACTGAGCAGCTAGAACTATGCCCTGGAAAGCGTCATATCGGCAACCATCGCCACCTACCTGACCCTTAGTCAGGTCATTCCAGTTCAGCCCACCTAAGTAATTTCTCAGTCCTATGAAATCAGCCAAGCGAAAGACATAAACAAATAAATTAATTAATATTAATTTTTTCTCAGTCTACTTCCTTCGGGACTTTCCTCTTACTGTGTAATTGCTTATTCTAGTTAGAATTCTCTGGGTTTCCTATCCCCCCTCATCATTATCATAATCGTCATCGCGTATTTGAAACACAACAGTAAATGATCATTAGCTTCTTGTGGTTCCATATATATATATATATATATATATATATATATATATATATATATATATATATATATATATATATATAATTTGCAACATGTTTGCTTCACTCAAAGTGAAGACCACATCCAGTCATGCTGGTTCATCCTCTCCTTGTAGCCTGGTAGTCTCTTCAACATGTAAGATCGTCAAGTTTCCCATCACTGCATCCATCAGGTTGTCTCTCTATTTTCCTCACTGATTATCGTCTTTTATGATCAGTAGTTTTGCATTTTTTGTTTGTTGTTTGCACTGCTTTTTCCACATACTTATATGGTATACATTACGGACAAGATGAAGAATTAGACACATGTGCAACATCTGGGTATCTTTATTGTAGACGTTTTGCCATCCAAGGCTGAGGGACTGATTACCTCATCTGTCTTCCAATTATGTCCTTGAATTTGTATTACAATTTTATTACTTAGTTCTTCTTGTCTCCACTGTCTCTGCTGTGTAACATGTATATTCACCTAGTTGTGGTTACAGGGGTTGAGTCTTGGCTCCTGGCCCTGACTCTCAATTACTGGTGAACACATCCCAAGAGACCAGCAACAAACAATGCTGGTGAGTATAGTTTAAGGGAATGAACCAGGAGCTGAGTCTCAACCCCTGAAAATATAACTCTAGGAGAAGCTGAGCCTCCTGAGCTCTGTATTGCCTATTTTCAAACTCTGTGGAATCTTTGATGAGGCCACGGGGGGCGGTGACCCCTGTCATTGTCCATATATAATTTATAGTTACTCTATTTCCTCATCTAGATCGTCCCATTTTGTAACCATCCTCAGACTGAAGTATTTCTTGATCACTTCTGACTTATCTGTAACTTTTCTCTGTTGTTCCTTGTTGCCGCTGCTCTGGTGTCCATGTTAGTCTGCTCTAGCCAGTCACCAGATTATCAAGTACAAGAAAGAGAGTTTGTTGGGATTTTTACCTCTGAGGGGTTAGTGATCCAGGATAACCCAATGAAGTCAGTGTGTTATCGGGAACTGTCTGTCGTATTTCCATTGTGATCCTTTAATCTTGTCCCTCAGGAAGCCACCCATAACAGTCGGTTATTAGCCAAGTACCTACTTACTGCTTAGGTGAACAAGAGCAGGTGTGAGGAAACATCCCCCAACGTTTCACTCGTACCGGCGAGCGATTCCCGGTCCCTCTGTGTGTGAACCGAGGACGTTATCAATTAAGCCACAAGCACCCTATCTTGTACGTCGTAATCATATATCCCTTGATCTCTTTTCCCTCGGTGGTGCAAAGTTTTCTTTAATCAACTTTGGTCATTTTCTCTTATTTTCGTAACGAATCTCTAGGCGTTTTCATATTCTAGACATGTTTACCGAGGTGAGGGATCCATGGTGGTGCTGCGTACTCTATCATGGGTTTAACATACATCATTTACAGAATCCTGAATAACTCTTTGTTGAGCTAACTCAATGTTTGTTTTAATTCTGCCAGCTGCACGAGCGCCACTGCATTTATTTAACTGGTTTGCTTATTCTGGTGATATACTTAGTGTTATGTTTACTCCAAGCTCTTTAGTGATATACTTAAAGTTATGTTTACTCCAAGGTCCTTATGCCTTGTGTGTCAACCAGGTTTGTATTCCACATCAGGAATACAAACCTAGTGCTGAGCTTCCATCATCACCATGAACACTCCTGCAGTGTGTCCAGATCCCCTTGCCTTCAACTTTGAGTGTGTGTGTGTGTGTGTGTGTGTGTGTGTGTGTGTGTGTGTGTGTGTGTGTGTGTGTGTGTGTGTGTGTGTGTGTGTGTGTGTGTGTACTCACCTAGTTGAGGTTGCGGGGGTCGAGTCCGAGCTCCTGGCCCCGCCTCTTCACTGATCGCTACTAGGTCACTCTCCCTGAGCCGTGAGCTTTATCATACCTCTGCTTAAAGCTATGTATGGATCCTGCCTCCACTACATCGCTTCCCAAACTATTCCACTTACTGACTACTCTGTGGCTGAAGAAATACTTCCTAACATCCCTGTGATTCATCTGTGTCTTCAGCTTCCAACTGTGTCCCCTTGTTACTGTGTCCAATCTCTGGAACATCCTGTCTTTGTCCACCTTGTCAATTCCTCTCAGTATTTTATATGTCGTTATCATGTCCCCCCTATCTCTCCTGCCCTCCAGTGTCGTCAGGTTGATTTCCCTTAACCTCTCCTCGTAGGACATACCTCTTAGCTCTGGGACTAGTCTTGTTGCAAACCTTTGCACTTTCTCTAGTTTCTTTACGTGCTTGGCTAGGTGTGGGTTCCAAACTGGTGCCGCATACTCCAATATGGGCCTAACGTACACGGTGTACAGGGTCCTGAATGATTCCGTATTAAGATGTCGGAATGCTGTTCTGAGGTTTGCTAGGCGCCCATATGCTGCAGCAGTTATTTGGTTGATGTGTGCTTCAGGAGATGTCCCTGGTGTTATACTCACCCCAAGATCTTTTTCCTTGAGTGAGGTTTGTAGTCTCTGGCCCCCTAGACTGTACTCCGTCTGCGGTCTTCTTTGCCCTTCCCCAATCTTCATGACTTTGCACTTGGTGGGATTGAACTCCAGGAGCCAATTGCTGGACCAGGTCTGCAGCCTGTCCAGATCCCTTTGTAGTTCTGCCTGGTCTTCGATCGTGTGAATTCTTCTCATCAACTTCACGTCATCTGCAAACAGGGACACCTCAGAGTCTATTCCTTCCGTCATGTCGTTCACAAATACCAGAAACAGCTCTGGTCCTAGGACTGACCCCTGTGGGACCCCGCTGGTCACAGGTGCCCACTCTGACACCTCGCCACGTACCATGACTCGCTGCTGTCTTCCTGACAAGTATTCCCTGATCCATTGTAGTGCCTTCCCTGTTATCCCTGCTTGGTCCTCCAGTTTTTGCACCAATCTCTTGTGTGGAACTGTGTCAAACGCCTTCTTGCAGTCCAAGAAAATGCAATCCACCCACCCCTCTCTCTCTTGTCTTACTGCTGTCACCATGTCATAGAACTCCAGTAGGTTTGTGACACAGGATTTCCCGTCCCTGAAACCATGTTGGCTGCTGTTGATGAGATCTTTGCTTTCTAGGTGTTCCACCACTCTTCTGATAATCTTCTCCATGATTTTGCATACTATACATGTCAGTGACACTGGTCTGTAGTTTAATGCTTCATGTCTGTCTCCTTTTTTAAAGATTGGGACTACATTTGTTGTCTTCCATGCCTCAGGCAATCTCCCTGTTTCGATAGATGTATTGAATATTGTTGTTAGGGGTACACATAGCGCCTCTGCTCCCTCTCTCAATACCCATGGGGAGATGTGTGTGTGTGTGTCTCAACAATCAATATGTGCACCAATAACTCATTACAGTTGTGACCGGGTGTGGAAGTGTGAATTGCTTATTACTCTATAATTTGTTCATGATTGTAGCCATGTATAAACGTAAGTAACGATACCTACAGGATTCATTACTTTTGTAACTTGTGAGTTCATTACCTTCATACCTAGTTCAGCTAACAAAACTTTGGGGGCCCAGTCCCTGGACCCATTACGTACCTCTGTAATCTGTGAATACCTTTGTAACTTGTCATGATTGTGACCAGACCTACCTGGAGTTCATTACCTTTGTAAATTGTGATTTCATTACCTTTGTAAATTGTGAGTTCATTACCTTTGAAACTTGCTCAGCTATCAAAACTTTGAGGCCCAGTCCCTGGACCCATTATGTACCTCTGTAATCTTGTGACTACCGCCCACAGGATGGGTATGGGCTGCATAATAAAGATATTAAACTAACTAACTTCAACTTTCCTTTCCTGCATTTATTCTCATTAGCTTTACATAGTCCACACAAGGACTGGGTCGCGGGGACGTTGACCCCCGGAACACCCTCCAGGTATACGTAGGACACACTCTTTAATCAGGCATGTTGTGTACTACATCAGGAACAGTTCTGCCACCAGTCAGCAACCATGTAGTACTACTACACGGTCTCACTTGTCCATCCAACACCTCTTCCAGAAACACCACTCTTTCTTTTCTCCTTAAAGTCTGCGGAGTCACCATCTGGAAAAGACCCTGGCCGGGACAACACCGGCGAACCTACTACTACTACTTTCCTCAAAGTCTTCTTGTTCCAGCACTGTACATTTCGTGTCATTCTCAACTTGTTCTCCCAGTCTCTTCTGAGGTACAGTGTCACGTGCCTTATTACAGTCCCTCCGTCATTTACTCCTCTCTCTCTCTCTTCTGTTACTGTGTCATAAAACTCCAGCAGGTTTGTGAGACAATATTTGCCATGTCTAAAGCAATTTTCTCCAAGTGTTCCACCACTCCTCTCTGTAAGAACTGTTTTAACCAGCATACCTTGTATAATAGATATGTCAATGATACAAGCATGTTGTTTAGCGTTTCCCATTTGTCTGCTTGCATAAATAGTGTGTGTGTGTGTTTGTGTATGTGTGTGTGTGTGTGTGTTTGTGTGTGTGTGTGTACTCATCTATTTGTACTCACCTATTTGTAGTTGCAGGGGTCGATTCATAGCTCCTGGCCCCGCCTCTTCGCTGATTGCTACTAGGTCCTCTCTCTCCCTGCCCCATGAGCTCTATGTGTGAGTGTGTGTGTGTGTGTGTGTGTGTGTGTGTGTGTGTGTGTGTGTGTGTGTGTGTGTGTGTGTGTGTGTGTGTGTACTCACCTATTTGCACTCACCTATTTGTGGTTACAGGGGTCGATTCATAGCTCCTGGCCCCGCCTCTTCGCTGATTGCTACTAGGTCCTCTCTCTTCCTGCTCCATGAGCTTTATCATACCTCGCCTTAAAACTATGTATGGTTCCTGCCTCCACTACTTCACTTTCTAGGCCATTCCACGGCTTGACTACTCTATGACTGAAGAAATACTTTCTAACATCCCTTTGATTCATCTGAGTCTTCAACTTCCAATTGTGACCTCTTGTGTCTGTGTCCCATCTCTGGAACATCCCGTCTTTGTCCACCTTGTCTACTCCGCGCAGTATTTTATATGTCGTTATCATGTCTCCCCTGACCCTCCTGTCCTCCAGTGTCGTCAGGCCGATTTCCCTCAACCTTTCTTCGTAGGACAATCCCCGTAGCACTGGGACGAGTCTTGTTGCAAACCTTTGCACCTTCTCTAATTTCTTGACGTGCTTGACTAGGTGTGGATTCCAAACTGGTGCTGCATACTCCAGTATGGGCCTGACGTAAATGGTATACAGAGTCTTGAACGAATCCTTGCTGAGGTATCGGAACGCTATCTGTAGGTTTGCCAGGCGCCCGTATGCTGCAGCAGTTATCTGATTGATGTGCGCCTCAGGAGATATGCTCGGTGTTATACTCACCCCCAGATCTTTTTCCTTGAGTGAAGTTTGCAGTCTTTGGCCATCTAAACTATATTGTGTCTGCGGTCTTCTTTGCCCTTCCCCAATCTTCATGACTTTGCATTTGGCAGGGTTAAACTCAAGAAGCCAGTTACTGGACCAGGCTTGTAGCCTGTCCAGGTCTCTTTGTAGTCCTGCCTGATCCTCATCCGATTTGATTCTTCTCATTAACTTCACATCATCTGCAAACAAGGACACTTCTGAGTCTATCCCTTCCGTTATGTCGTTCACATATACCAAGAACAGCACAGGTCCTAGGACTGACCCCTGTGGAACCCCGCTTGTCACAGGCGCCCATTCTGACACCTCGTCACGTACCATGACTCGTTGTTGCCTCCCTGTCAGGTATTCTCTGATCCATTGCAGTGCCTTTCCTGTTATGTGTGCCTGATCCTCTAGCTTTTGCAGTAACCTCTTGTGAGGAACTGTGTCGAAGGCCTTCTTGCAGTCCAAAAAAATGCAGTCGATCCACCCCTCTCTCTCTTGTCTTACTTCTGTCACCTTGTCATAAAATTCTAGTAGGTTTGTGACACAGGATTTTCCTTCCCTGAAACCGTGCTGGTTGTCAATTATACACTTATTTCTTTCCAGGTGCTCCACCACTCTCCTCCTGATGATCTTCTCCATGACCTTGCATACTATACACGTTAGTGATACAGGTCTGTAGTTTAGTGCCTCATGTCTGTCTCCCTTTTTAAAAATTGGGACTACATTTGCCATCTTCCATACCTCGGGGAGTTGCCCAGTTTCAAATGATGTGTTGAAGATCTTTGTTAATGGTACACACAATATCTCTGCTCCCTCTTTAAGGACCCACGGAGAGATGTTGTCTGGTCCCACCGCCTTTGAGGTGTCAAGTTCGCACAGTAGCTTCTTCACCTCCTCCTTGGTTATATGTATTTCATCCAGCACTTGCTGGAGCCCCCCCTGTTCTGATTTCCTGGAGTCTTACTGGTTTCCACTGTAAATACATCTTTAAATCTCGTGTTGAGCTCCTGACATACCTCCCGGTCGTTTCTTGTGAATTTCCCATCACCCTTCCTCAGTCTGATTACCTGGTCCTTGACTGTTGTTTTCCTCCTGATGTGGCTGTACAACAGCTTTGAGTCAGTCTTGACTTTTGATGCTATGTCATTTTCATATTGTCGCTGAGCCTCCCTTCTTATCTGTGCATATTCGTTTCTGGCTCTTCGGCTAATCTCTTTATTTTCCTGAGTTCTCTGTCTTCTGTACCTTTTCCATTCTCTAGTACACCTAGTTTTGCCTCCCTACACCTTTGGGTGAACCAAGGACTCGTTCTGTTCTTTCCATTATTTCTGTTTCCCTTGGGAACAAACCTCTCCTCTGCCTCCTTGCATTTTGTTGCCACATAGTCCATCATTTCTTGTACTGGTTTTCCTGTCAGTTCCCTCTCCCACTGAATGTCTTGAAGGAAGTTCCTCATGCCTGGGTAGTTCCCCCTTTTGTAGTTTGGTTTTTCCCATCCCATTCCTGCTACTCTCTCCACTCGGAGCTCAACTATGTAGTCGAAGCACAGAACCACATGATCACTAGCTCCCAGGGGCCTTTCATACATGATTTCCTCGATGCCCTAACAACTCAAGGTGAATACAAGGTCCAGTCTAGCTGGTTCATCCTCTCCTCTCTCTCTGGTAGTGTCTCTAACATGTTGATGCATGAGGTTTTCCAGTACCACATCCATCATCTTGGCTCTCCATGTTTTGGGACCCCCATGGGGCTCCAGATTTTCCCAGTCAATCTTCTTGTGATTGAAATCACCCATAACTAGTAACTTTGCTCCCCCCATGTGTGCTCTCCTGGCCACCTCGGCTAGTGTGTCGACCATTGCTCTGTTGCTCTCATCGTATTCTTCTCTTGGCCTCCTGTGTATGTATGTGTGTGTGTGTGTGTGTGTGTGTGTGTGTGTGTGTGTGTGTGTGTGTGTGTGTGTGTGTGTGTGTGTGTGTACTCACATAACTGTACTCACCTGATTGTGGTTGCAGGGGTCGAGACTCAGCTCCTGGCCCCGCCTCTTCACTGATCGCTACTGGGTCCTCTCTCTCTCTGCTTCCTGAGCTTTGTCATACCTCGTCTTAAAGCTATGTATGGTTCCTGCCTCCACTACATCACTTGCTAGGCTATTCCACTTCCTGACGACTCTATTACTGAAGAAATACTTCCTAACATCCCCGTGACTCGTCTGAGTCATCAGCTTCCAATTGTGACCCCATGTTTCCGTGTCCCCTCTCTGGAACATCCTGTCTCTGTCCACCTTATCTATTCCATGTAATATTTTGTATATCATTATCTTGTCTCCCCTGACCCTCCTGTCCCCCAGTGTCGTCAGTCCGAATTCCTTCAACCTTTCTTCGTAGGTCATTCCCCTGAGCTCTGGGACTAGCCTTGTTGCAAACCTTTGTACTTTCTCTAATTTCTTGACGTGCTTGACCAGGTGTGGGTTCCAAACTGGTGCTGCATACTCCAGTATGGGCCGGACGTACACGGTGTACAGTGTCTTAAACGATTCCTTACTAAGGTATTGGAACGCTATTCTCAGGTTTGCCAGGCGCCCATATGCTGCAGCAGTTATCTGGTTGATGTGTGCCTCTGGAGACGTGCTCGGTGTTATGGTCACCCCAAGATCTTTCTCCTTGAGTGAAGTTTATAGTCTTTGTCCACCTAGCCTATACTCTGTCTGCGGTCTTCTTTGCCCTTCCCCAATCTTTATGACTTTGCATTTGGCAGGGTTGAACTCGAGAAGCCAGTTGCTGGACCAGGTGTCCAGCCTGTCCAGGTCTCTTTCTAGTCCTGCCTGATCCTCATCTGATTTAATTCTTCTCATTAACTTCACATCATCTGCGTGTGTGTGTGTGTGTGTGTGTGTGTGTGTGTGTGTGTGTGTGTGTTCTCGCCTATTTGTGGTTGCAGAGATCAAGACTCAGCTCCTGGCCCCGCCTCTTCACTGATCGCTACTAGGTCACTCCTAACATCCCTATGACTCATCTAAGTCTTTAACTTCCAACTGTAACCTCTTGTTGCTGTGTCCCATCTCTGGAACATCCTGTCTCTGTCCATCTTGTCGATTCCTCTCAGTATTTTACATGTCTTTATCATGTCCCCTTCCCTGTCCCTTATGTTCTCCAGTGTCGTCAGGTCGAGTTCCCTTAATCTGTCCTCGTAGAACATGCCCCTTATCTCCGGGACTAGTTTCGTTGCAAACCTTTGCCCTTTCTCTAATTTCCTGACGTGCTTTGTCAGGTGAGGGTTCCAAACCGGTGCTGCATACTCCAATATGGGCCTGACGTACATGGTATACAGGGGTGCGGAACGACGTAAGAACATAAGAAAGAAGGAACACTGCAGCAGGCGAACTGGCCCATTCGAGGCAGGAGAATTGCTCCTTCACTTAAGGAAGGAGCATGTCATCTGACCTAGTAGCACAAGCTAGTCAGGTCAAACTCACACCCACCCACACCCACTAAGTACTTATCTAACCTATTTTTAAAACTACACAACGTCTTAGTGTCTATGACGGTAATCCGGAGTTTGTTCCACTCATCCACAACTCTATTACCAAACCAGTGGTTTCCTATATCCTTCCTGAATCTGAATTTTTCCAGCTTAAAACCATTGCTGCGAGTCCTGTCTAGGCTAACTATTTCTAGCACGCTATTTACATCCCCTTTATTAATTCCTGTTTTCCATTTATACACTTCAATCATATCCCCCCAATTCTATGCCGTTCCAGAGAGTGCAGATTCAGGGCCCTCAGTCTATCCTCATAGGGAAGATTTCTGATACATGGGATCAACTTTGTCATCCTCCTCTGTACGTTTTCCAGTGCATTTATAACCATTCTGTAATACGGTGACCAGAAATGTGCAGCATAATCTAAATGAGGCCTAATCAAAGATATATTGAGTTGAAGAATAACCTGAGGACTTCTATTATTTACACTTCTTGATATGAAGCCAAGGATTCTTTTAGTTTTATTGCGAACACTTATGCACTGTTGTCTTGGTTTCAGGTTACTGCTAACCAGAACTTTTAAATCCTTTTCGCATTAGTAAAATTAAGATCTACATTATTTAGTTTATATGTGGCATGGTTATTTTCCTGTCCAACATTTAGAACTTTACTTTTGTCTATATTAAACTGCATCTGCCACTTCTCCGACCACTGCATCAGTCTATTTAAATCATTCTGGAGTGCTCTAATGTCCTTATTAGAATGAGCTGGACGGCCTATTTCGGTGTCATCAGTAAATTTGCTTATGTCGCTATGTATTCCCTCATCTATGTCGTTTATGTAAATTGTGAAGAACAAGGGGCCTAACACTGACCCCTGAGGAACACCACTTGCGACGTGCCCCCATTCTGATTTCTCCCCATTTATGCAAACTTTCTGCTGCCTATTTGTTAACCATGTCTCTACCCAGGAAAAAATTTCTCCTCCTATTCCGTGTGCCTTAAGTTTCCTCAATAGCCTCTGATGTGGAAGTATCGAAAGCCTTACTGAAGTCCATATACACAGTATCATATTCAGTACCATGATCTACCTCCTCAAACACCTTAGTGAAAAAAGTTAGTAAATTTGTAAGACATGAACTCCCCTTTGTAAAACCGTGTTGAAATTCATTAATCAATTTATGCCTTTCAAGATGGCTACGAATTGCCTCAGCAATTACTGATTCCGTAAATTTTCCCACTATGGAGGTAAGGCTTATTGGTCGATAGTTCGAAGCTAAGGACCTGTCACCTGCTTTGTAAATAGGTATTACATTTGCCATTTTCCACTTATTAGGCACTATGCCAGTTTGTAGTGATATGTTAAAAAGATTAGCCAAAGGTATACTAAGTTCCTCTTTACATTCCTTTAACACCCTTGCAAACAGTTCATCAGGGCCTGGGGATTTGTTAGGTTTTAGTTTCTCTATTTGTCTGAGGACCATGTCACTAGTTACCACAATAGTGCATAATTTATTATCGTCCTGTTCTACGTAATTTATTATTTCTGGAATGTCGCTAGTATCTTCCTGAGTAAAAACTGATCACTGTCAGTGATCTGACCTGGGTTACTCTTAAGTGGGCCTATCTTGTCCCTAATCTTACTTCTGTATACCTAAAAGAACCCTTTTGAGTTAGTCTTCGAATCCCTTGCGACCTTAGCCTCATAATCCCTTTTTGCTTTTCTTATTCCTTTTTTTTTATTTCTCTCTTTAATTGAATATACTGATTTCTTAACTGCCCATCCCCTCTTTTCATGCGCCTATATATGCCTCTATTTTGACCAATGATATGTTTTAATCTGTTGTTTATCCATTTGGGATCATTTTTGTTAGATCTAATTTCCCTACTCGGAAAAAAGTTACTGAGATGTCGGAACGCTATTCTTAGGTTCGCTAGTCGCCCATATACTGCAGCAGGTTGGTTGATGTGCGCCTCAGATGTGTCTGGTGTCATACTCACCCCAAGAGCCTTTTCTTTCATTCAGGTTTGTAGTCTTTGGCCACCTAGACTGTACTCCATCTACGGTTTTCTTTGCTCTTGCCCGATCTGTGTGTGTGTGTGTGTGTGTAGATCTTACATCATACATTTAACATGTCAGGATTTTTTTGCTGAACATCAGTCATATGGTTCATGGAGACATGAGTTGCTTCAATTTAATATCTTAAATTACTGTAGTTGGTGCGGCAGCGGCTGGAAGTCTCTCATTTATGTCACATGCAGACATGTTTCCTATTATCACACATTTGAGAGCTTAACTCTCACATGTTCACTCAAGTGTTACCATGAGATCTGGGATTAAACACATGCGCAACACCTGGCTTATTTGAAGACATTTCGCCAACCAGTGGCTTTTAACATATGGCTTTGAGTCTACTTTACGGCTCTTGTTGAGAAATTTATCTCCCACAAGGGGTGATAAAGGGGCTAAGCCCCCCTCTCTACGTTCCCCCACACTGGCCAGATGCAGGTGTGGACCAAGGGGGTCATGATCCCCTTTCTTTCTATTGGCAGAGATGAATAGAATTCGAATATCCTTCATTGAAGCTGATCAGAAGAACTTGAGCTACCGATCTGTTAGTTACTAACCTGATTAAATCCCCCTCCTCTCATTCCCCAGCTGTAGGACCCTTATGAGTTTAGCGCTCGCTCGTGAATTAAATATCAATAAGCAGATGTTTGTTGCCATCGTAGTACATGACAAATCTTCGAATAATAATAATAATAATAATAATAATAATAATAATAATAATAATAATAATAATAATATTAATAATACACTTTATTTCTACAAGTACATGATACAACTTATACAGACCATAGCTGACGTCAATGATATACTATATAGCAAGATTCTGGTTATGCAGAACATTTCTGGCAACTTAGATTAATTTTGTCCCCAGGATATGACCCACAACAGTGGATTAACACCCAGGTACCTACCTGCTGCTAGGTGAACAGGTACAGCAGATGTCTTAAAGAAACACAACCTAACGTTTTCACCCGTACCGGGATCGAACCACGGACACTCAGTGTGTGAGCTGAGTGCGCTACTAGCAGAGCTAATGTTGTTCAGTTTCCTCCTGTGGTCAAGACGAAGCTGAAGAACACTTTCTTATGATCGGTAACGCAGGGTAATTCAAGACAGCCATGTAGTGATGCTTATTTCCAACAGAACTCTCATGGGTCCTGTCTAGAATACCACAGTCAACAGTAACTCATGGGTACCTAGTAACTGCTACGTGAATACTGACAGTAGCTGTAATAACAATAACATCTAGATACTTGACGACAATTGTGCAACATTTAGGTATCTTAATTGTGGAAACGTTTCGCCAGCCAGTGACTGGCGAAACGTTTTCGAAATAAAGATTCCTAAATATTGCACAAGTGTCTCATTGTTCAACTTGTCGGTTTTTCCTAAATCATTTACATCATATCCAGGTACCTATTTACTGCTGAGAGAACAGAGACAGTACGTGTAAATAGGATAACTTCCAGGTACCTATTTACTGCTGAGAGAACAGAGGCAGTACGTGTAAAAAGGCTAATTTCCAGGTACCTATTTACTGCTGAGAGAACAGAGGCTAACTTCCAGGTACCTATTTACTACTGAGAGAACAGAGGCAGTAGGTGCAAATAGGCTAACTTCCAGGTACTTATTTACTGATGAAAACTGAGACATATGTGCAACATCTGGGTATCTTTATTGTAGACGTTTCGCCATCCAATGGCTTGATCAGTACAGATTCTCGGACATTATTTGAATACAGTAGAACTATATACAGGGATATGTCCTGAAACTATGTCCTCGAATTTGCATTGATAAAGCCACTGGATGGCGAAACGTCTTAATTTCATCTTGTCGGTATCGTATGCCATTGTGATGAATGGTTTTGAAAACCGACAAGTTGAAGATTGAGACACTTATGCACCATATGGGAATCTTTATTAAGGAAATGTTTCGTTAATAAAGATTCCCATATGGTGCATAAGTGTCTCAATCTTCAACTTGTCGGTTTTTCAAAACCATTCATCACAACTGTCAGACACTGCAGCATCATGGGATCTTGTTACAAAGAATTCTTCAACACTTGTTCAACCTTTGGACGAAGATCTACTTCGACTAGTGGATGGTACCACTATGACCCCGCCTCCGCCTGCTTCACCTCACCTCACTACAGTATATAAGCCACGTCTACGGCCCTATGTTGTACATTCTACAAGATTGATGGACTGAACACATCGACTCCAGGCTGAGGGACTGATTACCTCAATCTCCTCCTCTCCTTACACCTTCTGCTTTGTATTGGACTTATGAAGCCACTGTGTGGCGAAACGTTTCCTTAATAAAGATTCCCATATGGTGCATAAGTGTCTCAATCTTCATCGTATACCATTCTTGTACAGAAGTAGGGAGACTTTCACACACGTCTCTCCTCGGCCAAGATTTGAATCAGTTTACTCTTGAGTGTGATGGGAAGAGTGAAGCAGTGAGAAACAGTAAAGCAACAAGTGGAGTGTTTGGTTGTGGCTACTTAAACCTTGTTAAGAGTGTTAGTCTATGACCCTGCTCAGCGTTTTAATAATACACTCACGCTTATACACTTCCCCGAGGAAGTTTGATCAACATGTTTAGTGTGATCGTCACTGTCGGATATACTTGTGACCAAGCTTAAGTTGCACTAATACAACGTCCGTCAGTCTATGTACTAAGTTAAACTGTTTAGTATACTGCTAACTTAACCTAAGCCTGGCTACTGCAACATCAGTCAGAGTTGAAATTTGAGACACTTATGCAACATATGGGAATCTTCATTAAGGAAACGTTTCGTCACACAGTGGCTTCTTCAGTCCAATACAGAGCAGAGAGGGGTAAGGCGAGGAGGACTTTGAGGTAATCAGTCCCTCAGCCTGGAGTCGATGTGTTCAGTTCATCACTCTTGTACGTTACCTTAATAAAGATTCCCATATGTTACATAAGTGTCTCAGTCTTCAACTTGTAAGTTTTCAAACATCTATTACATCTTCAGAGTACAAATATTCTTAAAGCATTTCTTATACACAACTTTTCTAGTATTAATCTTAGTCGTGGTTTCGTCTCTGTAAATATCTTTCTTATTAGTTCAACACAAAGATATACAAAGACAGTGGAAGATGAGGTAATCAGTCCCTCAGTCTGGAAGCCGGTGTTCAGTGCCTTAGTCTTGATGAATCTGAAGTATAAGCAGGAAGATAGACTCTATACATTGGAGTAGGTGAAGTGCAGCAGTTGAAGGCACGTCACTAAGGGGCGGGGTCCACTAGTGGAAGTAGGTCACAACCAAGAGTTGGGTCAGAGGTCAACAAATAGGTTGTTGGCGATATCCTCTTTACCAAAATGCCAGGGTATTGCTGTGTCAGATAAGTACCGTTGAAACAAAAGTGTACAGTTCTATAATGGTATCATCCCGGTGTGTTTACATTGCAAGTTGCCATCTCTCAGCATGTTTACCTAAACATCTTTCAACTAGCACGACTACAATATAAGATCGGGCACGGATCAACCTAAACATCAGGAACCGATCATCCTATTTAAGTTTAGCAGGATAATTAACACCCAGAGATGAATTAATTTCTTTCAGCATAAATGATCAATCATCCTACAATCAAGAGTGATTATCGTGTCACTCACACCGACTAAATGATCATACAGTATCATCACCATAGCTTGTTATCATACATGTGGCAGCTCTGTGTATTACTTGGTTGTAATACTCTAGTTTGTATTCTTGTCATTCAGCTGACAACTCTTCCTAATACCAGTAATTATTCATTAATAACTCTTCATGTTGCTTTTGTATCATGTTCTTGTTGCTTCCTTGGTACTGATGAGGGTACCAGCCTGCACTGTGTACTATACATGTTGTTGACTCATATTACACATTAGCATACGTGTAGTACACTGAGTTACATTATCATACGTGTAATACACTGAGAGTTACATTATCATACGTGTGGTACACTGAGAGTTACATTATCATACGTGTGGTACACTGAGAGTTACATTATCATACGTGTGGTACACTGAGAGTTACATTATCATACGTGTGGTACACTGAGAGTTACATTATCATACGTGTGGTACAATGAGAGTTACATTATCATACGTGTGGTACACTGAGAGTTACATTATCATACGTGTAGTACACTGAGAGTTACATTATCATACGTTTGGTACAATGAGAGTTACATTATCATACGTGTGGTACACAGTTACATTATCATACGTGTGGTACACTGAGAGTTACATTATCATACGTGTGGTACACTGAGAGTTACATTATCATACGTGTGGTACACTGAGAGTTACATTATCATACGTGTAGTACACTGAGAGTTACATTATCATACGTGTAGTACACTGAGAGTTACATTATCATACATGTGGTGCACTGAGAGTTACATTATCATACGTGTAGTACACTGAGTTACATTATCATACGTGTGGTACACTGAGAATTACATTATCATACGTGTGGTACACTGAGAGTTACATTATCATACGTGTAGTACACTGAGAGTTACATAATCATACGTGTGGTACACTAAGAGTTACATTATCATACGTGTGGTACACTAAGAGTTACATTATCATACGTGTGGTACACTGAGTTACATTATCATACGTGTAGTACACTAAGAGTTACATTATCATACGTGTAGTACACTGAGAGTTACATTATCATACGTGTGGTACACTGAGTTACATTATCATACGTGTAGTACACTGAGAGTTACATGATCATACGTGTGGTACACTGAGTTACATACATCAGCATACATTTGGTACACTAAGAGTTACATTATCATACGTGTGGTACACTAAGAGTTACATTATCATACCTGTGGTACACTAAGAGTTACATTACCATACGTGTGGTACACTAAGAGTTACATTATCATACGTGTGGTACACTAAGAGTTACATTATCATATCGTGTGGTACACTAAGAGTTACATACATTATCATACGTGTGGTACACTAAGAGTTACATTATCATACGTGTGGTACACTAAGAGTTACATACATTAGCATACGTGTGGTACACTAAGAGTTACATTATCATACGTGTGGTACACTGAGAGTTACATTATCATACGTGTGGTACACTAAGTTACATTATCATACGCGTGGTACACTAAGAGTTACATTATCATACGTGTGGTACACTAAGAGTTAAATACATTATCATACGTGTGGTACACTAAGAGTTACATTATCATACATGTGGTACACTAAGAGTTACATTATCATACGTGTGGTACACTAAGAGTTTCATTATCATATGTGTGGTACACTAAGAATTACATTATCATATCGTGTGGTACACTAAGAGTTACATACATTATCATACGTGTGGTACACTAAGAGTTACATTATCATACGTGTGGTACACTAAAAGTTACATACATTAGCATACGTGTGGAACACTAAGAGTTACATTATCATACGTGTGGTACACTAAGAGTTACATTATCATACGTGTGGTACACTAAGAGTTACATTATCATACGTGTGATACACTAAGAGTTACATTATCATACGTGTGGTACACTAAGAGTTACATACATTATCACACGTGTGGTACACTAAGAGTTACATTATCATACGTGTGGTACACTAAGAGTTACATACATTAGCATACGTGTGGTACACTAAGAGTTACATTATCATACGTGTGATACACTTTGAGTTACATTATCATACGTGTGGTACACTAAGAGTTACATTATCATACGTGTGGTACACTAAGTTACATTATCATACGTGTGGTACACTAAGAGTTACATTGTCATATCGTGTGGTACACTAAGAGTTACATACATTATCATATGTGTGGTACACTAAGAGTTACATTATCCTACGTGTGGTACACTAAGAGTTACATACATTAGCATACGTGTGGTACACTAAGAGTTACATTATCATACGTGTGGTACACTAAGAGTTACATTATCATACGTGTGGTACACTAAGAGTTACATTATCATATCGTGTGGTACACTAAGAGTTACATACATTATCACACGTGTGGTACACTAAGAGTTACATTATCATACGTGTGGTACACTTTGAGTTACATTATCATACGTGTGGTACACTAAGAGTTACATTATCATACGTGTGGTAAGTAAGTAAGTAAGTAAGTAAATTTATTCAGGTATACACAATACAGTTACATAGAATTATCATACATAGCAGCATATGTGTAGAGAACCTGGGATAACCCAAAAAAGTCAGACAGAGTGACTTATTTCCATTGGGGTCCTTTTACCTTATTATTATAATATAAAGGTTATAATATTTTCTTATTATTCTATAATGAAGATAACATCTTATTATCATACTAAAAAGACTATCTACTACACGAGGGTCATTAAGACTATCTACAATACGAGGGTCATTAAGACTATCTACTACCCGAGGGTCATTACGACTATCTACAATACGAGGGTCATTACTAGGGATAAGGTAAAATTTACACGTATTTTAGCTAAAAAATAGAAAATCATTCCCCTCCCTTTCTGTTGCTTCATTCATCAGACACTTTTTGGCAGTCTTCTTGAACTGGTTCAAGCTATGACTGGCCTTGACATTTGTGGGTAGTCTGTTCCATTCCTTTATTGCTGTACAATAAAAGGTGTTTGAAGCCTGGCCACTGACTGTGGGTACTACAAAGTTGTGCTCTCTCCCCCTAGTACTATGATTGCTTTGGTTCCCAACCTTGACAAAATTGACAGCAAGATATTCTGGACACTGTTCGTGAGCAATTTTATAAACATGATTTAGCTTCAGTTGTTTTACTCTGTCTTCAACATTCAGCATATCCAACTGCTGTAATTCATCCTGGCCTACATGTTCTCTTGGTCCCAGCCCCAGGATGAATCTTGCGATTTTGTTCTGGGTGATTTGCAGTCTATCTTTCAGTTTTTTTGTCAAGGCAGAGTACCAAGAAGAGCAAGCGTAATCCATATGGCATTGTATAAGGGCTAGACATAGGGTCCTGCGAGCCTCAGTAGGTAGACACTGTGCTTGTCTATACAGGAACTTCAGCCTGGCATTCGCTTTCTTTACTACACTGTTCCCTATCAATTCTCCTGACATGCATGGGTCAAAGGGGATTCCCAGATATTTAACTGATGAAACCAAAGTGATGGACTCCCCATTACACTGAACATTAAAATTATTTACCCTTCTCAGTTTATGTTTCGTTCCAAAGAGAATGGCTTCAGTTTTCCCTAGGTGTAATGATAGTTTGTTGTCTACTAACCATTTGCTGCAGGACTCCAGTTCCAGTGTTAAAACATTAGCAATATCTTGTGGGTCTTTACCTGTCACTAACAGAGCACTGTCATCTGCATACAGTAGGAGTTTGCACTTGACACTGATAGGCATATCATTGACATAACATAAGAATAGTAAGGGACCCAGAATACTACCTTGGGGAACTCCACATGTTATCGGCAGGGGTTCTGATTCCGTTTTGTTGATTTTGACTATTTGTCTCCTGTTGCTAAGGTAGGACTTAAACCAGTCTACAGAACCTATACCGATAGATTGAAGTTTATTACATAATATATTGTGGTTGACAGTATCGAAGGCCTTTTGCAGGTCTAAGGTTACCATACCTATGAGGTTCCCTTTTGACATTTCAGTTCTCAGGTAATCCATCAGATTAATAAGGGAGGTATCGGTTGAGTAGGATCTTCTAAAGCCCGATTGATAGCTATGGAGAATGCTGTTGTCATTAAGGTACTTAACTACTTGAGAATACACCGCCCTCTCCAGAATTTTAGATATTATACTGAGTATACTAACAGGTCTATAGTTGCTTACATCAGACCTATTATTTTTCTTGAAGATAGGAGTAACTCTGGCCTCCTTGAACCCCTCCGGTACGGTATTAGTGGTGATTGATAGATTTATTATGTGAGCAATAGGGATTGACAGTTCAAAAGCACCATCTTTTAGGAACTTAGATGGGATGTTATCAGGGCCTGTGCTCTTAGTTGGGTTTAACCTGCTTAGTTCTTTTTGAATGAAGTCATGAGATACACTTACTAGTTGACAACTGTTTGGGGTTACCCCTTTATTGGTATAGTATGTTTGAAACTTATCAGAGTCTGTGTTAAAGGTATTTGATGCAGCTGGTAGTTTACTTACTAGTGTTGATGCAACAGATGTGTAGTAGGAATTAAAGCAATTTGCCACCTTAGATGTTTCGTGGCATACCTCATTATCGATAGTGAGTACTATGTTAGACCTATCTACTGGCTTATGGCTATATCCCAACTGTTTTAGTTGTTGCCAGAGCTTTCTGGGGTTATGCTTATATTCTTCAATTTTTGAGCAATAGTGCTTTGCCTTTGCTCCTTTTATAAGCCTCTGTACTCTGTTCCTCACCCTTTGGAATTCATTTAGTGCTGCAATATCCTGTCTGTTTGCTTTAAATCTTTTTAGCAGCTGGTCTCTGAATTTCATATTATCTAATATCTCAGTAGTCATCCAGGGTTCAGTTCTTCGTTTAATCCTAACCTCTTTAACTGGTGCAATATTATTAAGAATGGTAGTGAACATTGTTTTGAATTTTTCCCAGGCATCGTTTACGTCCGTGCAACTTGTTATCTCTGTCCAGTCACAATTGTGTAGCCTATTTACCAGTGTTTCTTTACTGTAGTTTCTAGTTGACCTCATTTTTATTGTCCTGTGTAGGCCTATCCTATCCCTAGTGATTTTCCTGGTGCAGTAAATGATGAAATGATCACTAAGACCTGTGGTAATGACGCCTGACTGACTAATGTTCTCAGCGCGGTTGCAAAGTATGTGGTCAATTAGGGTGGCTGAGAACTGTGTGATCCGGGTTGGTTTATTAATTAGTTGGGTGTAGCTATTTAATCCTAGAATTTGCTTATACCTTTTGCATAGCCCGTTATTCTGTTGCTGAAAACAGATATTGAAGTCGCCCAGTATTATTGTTTCGCAATTGCTTTCAACTCCGGACAAGACTCAGGAAAAGTCTTCTAAGAACTGGTCCTGGGTAGGAGGGCGGTAACTAGTTCCTACTAAGATGGGTTTGGTCTTGGGAAGCAGCACTTCAAACCATAGAATCTCCAGTTTATTGTTATTTAAATCAGGTCTTGGGTTGTAAGCTAAGTCATTTCTAATGTAGGCACATACTCCACCGCCCTTTCTGTTCCTATCTAAGCGTTTTATATTGTAACCTTCTATTTTGACCTCGTCGTCAGTCACCGTATCATCCAACCAAGATTCAGAGATGGTTATAACTGCCGCCCTAATTTTGTTAGCTAGAATCCTAATCTCTGCCAATTTAGGAAGAAGTGATCTTGCATTGACATGAATAAAGTGAAGGTACACTAAGTTACATTATCATACGTGTGGTACACTAAGAGTTACATTGTCATATCGTGTGGTACACTAAGAGTTACATACATTATAATATGTGTGGTACACTAAGAGTTACATTATCATACGTGTGGTACACTAAGAGTTACATACATTAGCATACGTGTGGTACACTAAGAGTTAAATTATCATACGTGTGGTACACTGAGAGTTACATTATCATACGTGTGGTACACTAAGAGTTACATTATCATACGTGTGGTACACTAAGAGTTACATTATCATACGTGTGGTACACTAAGAGTTACATTATCATATCGTGTGGTACACTAAAAGTTACATACATTATCATACGTGTGGTACACTAAGAGTTACATTATAATACGTGTGGTACACTAAGAGTTACATACATTATCATACGTGTGGTACACTAAGAGTTACATTATCATACGTGTGGTACACTAAGAGTTACATTATCATATCGTGTGGTACACTAAGAGTTACATACATTAGCATACGTGTGGTACACTAAGAATTACAATATCATACCTATGGTACCTGGGATCGGGTGTCCGTTCTTTCAAACTTCCCAAGTGATCAACTGATCAACCACTCTGTTGCTACTTGCAGTCTGGCGGACCTGGTGTAATTTAAATTATCAAATGTCTCTATTTGTTGCTGCAATATTTCTTAAACTGTGTCATGAGATTTGTGGAGGGAGTATCAAGCCCCCACTGCTGCTTGCCGTGATTGACCCACACGGGTTTACCTCCTCATTTAAATACAAATAATGTGGTCAATGATAATGAATGAAGAGTACATTAGAGTACTATGGTGCGGTTCACACTAGTCTAAATGTTGTATTGTACTCTAGTACTCTTAAGAGAGAGAGAGAGTACAAGTGTTGTGCACTGCACTTCACACACTACCATCAATGATATAGTTATTCTTGAAGAACTGTACTCTAAGAGAGAGAGCACAAGTACTGTGCTGAGTACTGCACACACTACCATCACTGATAGAGTTTCATGCTGTGTAGAGCTTCACCTGAAAGAGCTTTACATAGAGGTGAAAGAGGTCACAAGTAAAGCTTGCTGACCCCCTGTGTTTATTCTTCAACACTGTGTGTAGTTCCCTGCTGTATCCACACCTTCAACACTGTGTGTAGTTCCCTGCTGTATCCACACCTTCTTCAACACTGTGTGATGTTCCCTGCTGTATCCACACCTTCAACACTGTGTGTAGTTCCCTGATGTATCCACACCTTCTTCAACACTGTGTGTAGTTCCCTGCTGTATCCACACCTTCAACACTGTGTGTAGTTCCCTGATGTATCCACACCTTCAACACTGTGTGTAGTTCCCTGATGTATCCACACCTTCAACACTGTGTGTAGTTCCCTGCTGCATCCACATCTTCAACACTGTGTGTAGTTCCCTGCTGTATCCACACCTTCTTCAACACTGTGTGTAGTTCCCTGCTGTATCCACACCTTCAACACTGTGTGTAGTTCCCTGCTGTATCCACACCTTCAACACTGTGTGTAGTTCCCTGCTGCATCCACATCTTCTTCAACACTGTGTGTAGTTCCCTGCTGTATCCACATCTTCTTCAACACTGTGTGTAGTTCCCTGCTGTATCCACACCTTCAACACTGTGTGTAGTTCCCTGCTGTATCCACACCTTCAACACTGTGTGTAGTTCCCTGCTGTATCCACACCTTCAACACTGTGTGATGTTCCCTGCTGTATCCACACCTTCAACACTGTGTGTAGTTCCCTGCTGTATCCACACCTTCAACACTGTGTGTAGTTCCCTGCTGTATCTACACCTTCAACACTGTGTGATGTTCCCTACTGTATCCACACCTTCTTCAACACTGTGTGTAGTTCCCTGCTGTATCCACACCTTCAACACTGTGTGTAGTTCCCTGCTGTATCCACACCTTCTTCAACACTGTGTGTAGTTCCCTGCTGTATCCACATCTTCAACACTGTGTGTAGTTCCCTGCTGTATCCACACCTTCTTCAACACTGTGTGTAGTTCCCTGCTGTATCCACACCTTCTTCAGCACTGTGTGTAGTTCCCTGCTGTATCCACACCTTCTTCAGCACTGTGTGTAGTTCCCTGCTGTATCCACACCTTCTTCAGCACTGTGTGTAGTTCCCTGCTGTATCCACACCTTCTTCAACACTGTGTGTAGTTCCCTGCTGTATCCACACCTTCTTCAACACTGTGTGTAGTTCCCTGCTGTATCCACACCTTCTTCAACACTGTGTGTAGTTCCCTGCTGTATCCACATCTTCAACACTGTGTGTAGTTCCCTGCTGTATCCACACCTTCTTCAACACTGTGTGTAGTTCCCTGCTGTATCCACACCTTCTTCAGCACTGTGTGTAGTTCCCTGCTGTATCCACACCTTCAGCACTGTGTGTAGTTCCCTGCTGTATCCACACCTTATTCAGCACTGTGTGTAGTTCCCTGCTGTATCCACACCTTCTTCAACACTGTGTGTAGTTCCCTGCTGTATCCACACCTTCTTCAGCACTGTGTGTAGTTCCCTGCTGTATCCACACCTTCTTCAGCAGTGTGTGTAGTTCCCTGCTGTATCCACACCTTCAACACTGTGTGTAGTTCCCTGCTGTATCCACACCTTCAACACTGTGTGTAGTTCCCTGCTGTATCCACACCTTCAACACTGTGTGATGTTCCCTGCTGTATCCACACCTTCTTCAACACTGTGTGTAGTTCCCTGCTGTATCCACACCTTCTTCAACACTGTGTGTAGTTCCCTGCTGTATCCACACCTTCTTCAACACTGTGTGTAGTTCCCTGCTGTATCCACACCTTCTTCAACACTGTGTGTAGTTCCCTGCTGTATCCACACCTTCTTCAGCACTGTGTGTAGTTCCCTGCTGTATCCACACCTTCAACACTGTGTGTAGTTCCCTGCTGTATCCACACCTTCAACACTGTGTGATGTTCCCTGCTGTATCCACACCTTCTTCAACACTGTGTGTAGTTCCCTGCTGTATCCACACCTTCAACACTGTGTGTAGTTCCCTGCTGTATCCACACCTTCTTCAACACTGTGTGTAGTTCCCTGCTGTATTCACACCTTCTTCAACACTGTGTGTAGTTCCCTGCTGTATCCACATCTTCAACACTGTGTGTAGTTCCCTGCTGTATCCACACCTTCTTCAACACTGTGTGTAGTTCCCTGCTGTATCCACACCTTCTTCAGCACTGTGTGTAGTTCCCTGCTGTATCCACACCTTCAACACTGTGTGTAGTTCCCTGCTGTATCCACACCTTCAACACTGTGTGATGTTCCCTGCTGTATCCACACCTTCAACACTGTGTGTAGTTCCCTGCTGTATCCACACCTTCAACACTGTGTGTAGTTCCCTGCTGTATCCACACCTTCAACACTGTGTGTAGTTCCCTGCTGTATCCACACCTTCTTCAACACTGTGTGATGTTCCCTGCTGTATCCACACCTTCTTCAACACTGTGTGTAGTTCCCTGCTGTATCCACACCTTCAACACTGTGTGTAGTTCCCTGCTGTATCCACACCTTCAACACTGTGTGTAGTTCCCTGCTGTATCCACACCTTCAACACTGTGTGTAGTTCCCTGCTGTATCCACACCTTCAACACTGTGTGTAGTTCCCTGCTGTATCCACACCTTCAACACTGTGTGTAGTTCCCTGCTGTATCCACACCTTCAGCACTGTGTGTAGTTCCCTGCTGTATCCACACCTTCAACACTGTGTGTAGTTCCCTGCTGTATCCACACCTTCTTCAGCAGTGTGTGTAGTTCCCTGCTGTATCCACACCTTCAGCACTGTGTGTAGTTCCCTGCTGTATCCACACCTTCAACACTGTGTGTAGTTCCCTGCTGTATCCACACCTTCTTCAGCAGTGTGTGTAGTTCCCTGCTGTATCCACACCTTCAACACTGTGTGTAGTTCCCTGCTGTATCCACATCTTCTCTTCCGTTAATACTTTTCATATTCCAACCTACTATTACCTTAACCTTGGATACATTTATTCTCTTGTCTTTTCTAAAGGTTAGTCAGGTTCATATTATTATTTGAACCTCTTTTATCTGTTCTCTCTCTTATGTGTCAAGATCCGACGCATCTGACATCACGTACTTGTTTTAACCGTGATCTTCCCATGTTTGTCAAATACCGCATATGCATGTGTAGCACTTGCAACTTTAACTGATATATATATATATATATATATATATATATATATATATATATATATATATATATATATATATATATATATATATATATATATATATATATATACAGATTCAAATTAATTTGTAATAAACAATTGTCAAAGAATAAAGAGAATGGCGGAAGAGGGACGCGAACCGCGGTCTGTAAATTAACAGTACTGTTCCAGCTACCCAGGCCTCTATAGGAAGGAATCAAAGTAATTCTTACACTCTTACAGTATTACATTCTGTCAGAAGCACCAACTGTAACCCAACTGAACTCCTTCCCTAGACCCAGAAACTTTAGCACCAGATCTATTCTTACCCCACCCTCAGGATTTACCAGGTATAAATTATGATGTACCTTTCTCGCCTATATTCTAAGGAATACAGTCGAAGGTATTTCAGGCGTTCCCAGTAGTGTAGATATTTGACTGACTGTATACGAGCAGTGGAAGTTCTTTGTTCTATGTACACACTCCTGTAATCTTTACTTGTTCACCTTGCTTAATTATTTTCACCTTCAGCATTTATCAATATTTTCTTTCTTTTGCAGAGGAAACAGTGAGATGTGACCCACCACACGCTGAGCTACCACACGCTACCCTACCCCAAGCCTCCCCATGAGAGGTTGAACCTCACGCTGCAATACCCCAAGCCTCCCCACGCTAGATTAAACGTCACACAGTCACCAACACACCAGAAAGACCAAAACTTGGCTTTAACCCCGTGATACACCTGTAACTAGTATTTATCCACCGTCAGTCCTACCTGACGACACACTCAGGTGCTGACCCTTGCTCACTCTCAACCAAATATTCAATACCAGTTCGTCTATAATAATGCAACGTAACGCACTAAATTATATATTATTTGCTGAAATGCTTTAAAAATATAGAAAATATACCAAAATAGATAATTTCGATAGAAAACCCACTGAAGCAGACTAGGCATAAAGATAACACATTACAATAGGTCGGATCATGTAAGAAATGCTCCACAATAGGTCAGGTTACATATGATACGCTTTAAAAGAGGTCAGATCATATAGAAATCACTGAAGTAGACTCCATCACACAGAATTCTTGGAAAGGCTTAAGAAACCATTACAAAACGGATTACAACACCCTAATATAAGGGGAAAATGAATGACCACCTTGAAACAATGGACACACTGACGGAACACCACACGCAGCCATATCGCAGCAGATTATAACCAATATTCACAGTTTATCGGTATACTCAACAAAATCCAAAGTGAATCCAAGTCCTGCTCAAATCTGTCATGTTCCTCTGTAGGAGGTCCTAAACCACGGTAAATTTTCTCGTCAAATAACGCCAAAGACTCGCCAAATCAAGATTGCCTATACTCAAGATAAGACGTTTAAATCTCCATGAGATTACTTCACACTTGTCTAAAGAAGGACTAAGACTAGAATCTACCTCTAGGAGCCGGCTAGAACCGACTTGTTGAACCCGTCCCAGCTCGTAAGACTTACTCTTCCCCAAATCAGCTAAGCTACAACACAAATCGTAATGTGAAACTACATTACAACACAAGTCACAATTGAAAACTATATTACAACACAAATCGCAATAGAAAACTATATTACAACACAAGTGACAATAGAAAACAGCACAAACCAAAACAAACTAGCGTAATTACTTCTAACGCCCACCAAATCATACCTGAATACCGTTGAATCCCACCACATCGCCGGCGTGGTCATCATCAGTACGTGATCAACGCAGAGCTAGCCTGCAGCTGAGTGCCATGGACACCTGCAAGAAAGGAGTGGCCTTCACTGTGCCAACCGTCTGTGCCATCCTCCTCATCCTCCTCCTACCAGCTTCAGGTAAGTCCTCATAAATTCTATCAAAAATACCTCTGATATACCTTTGAAAGGTTTCCAGAGTTGTCCTACTCTCGTTGCACGGCCTTGAGCAAGGCTTCTCTGGTCTACTAGGATGTTGCTGCTGACTCCCCGCTGGTCCACATACCTTCACAGCCTGGTTCATCTCTTATTGTTCTTCCTGAGTTTCGTAATTACCTGCTGGTAATTGTATCAGTCATTATTATTATTATTATTACCAATATCATATAGAAATGTTAAGGCTGGAAGGGTGATAATCCCTTGGAAAGGGAGGTAATCAAGTTTGAAGTAAGGTGAGGATAGCTTCAGTTGTTTATATCAGGAGTCCTTTACCGGCATCAAGGTCATCTCCTTAATGGCCAGATAACTATCAGGGATTTTTACATTGTTCAAAACAAACTGGATGTCATGTGAACTTGTAAACTCCCGGCACTTTACTCTCTCTGTCGTCTCTGTATCACCTACTTTGAATGAGGCGCCTCGGTGCTCAAGATCTCTTGTTCCGAGAAATTGAAGTTGTTCAAGGAAAAGAACAACGAACTACAAGGTTTTTCACTTGTAGGAGGCCCCGAGTTATCGTTTATTACAGATATAATATACTAACAAGACGGCGGCAACTACGGGAGTACCAAATCAAGGCCTCCTACCAGTGCAACACTGTACTTGAGTCCCCCGTCCTGACTCTGCCCAAGTTAGGAACGATCGTGGCGAGAATCATAAACATGACAATTTTATTTTTAGGGGGTGCCTTTCAGCAATGAATAATTCATGTATTTTTTAGATCTTTTTGTGACTTAATAATAATATTAATAATGCAAGTCTTTGACTGTTAAAATTAGAGACGAGGTGTATAAGAGTTTAGCAGATTATAGAATCTTCAGTCTCTCAGCTAGACACACAGAAAGTCTTGAAACTGACGACATGATCATATGTATGTATGTATATATGTATATATATATATATATATATATATATATATATATATATATATATATATATATATATATATATATATATATATATATATATATATATATATATACGGATACAAGATAAGCTTTATATTTTTGCATATGTTATGTGCAGAGTGAACTGTTATGTATAGAAAAAGGTTAACTTTATACACAGATTCTACAATACCTGTCGACACGTGTCGTTTCTCACATGGTATCTCATTACCTTTAAAAAAAAAGTAATTTCCCCAACTTTCCTGATCATTTCTTAAGAGGTGATGTTTCATTGTCCACCTCGCTTATATTATCCTTCTGTTATGTTACTATAATTTCCATTAACTACACTTGTATTGTCTGTTGGTGGTTGTGGGGATTATCTTCTCCAGGGTCTGGTCTGGGACCGGGCCCCTGGGAAATATTCCCAGAACCGGGCCGGACCGTGCTTCCTTACCAACCCAGGTTGGAGAGGAAATAATACGAGATTAATTAGAACTATGAAGAAACACACGGGAAAGTAACGGTACTTGTTTATTAGATGTAATCAGAAATCTTCGAGCTTAAGAGCTGTCATGTTACGCATTGCTGAGAAAGAGACGAGCAGCAATCTTGCCAGTACCAGGCTTCCATTTTACATTTATTTCAGAGGAGGATAGTACCTCCCTGAATGGTTACTGCCCACCAGTCTACTACCAATTATAGGTAAATAGACGGAGGCTACACTTATAGGTAGATAGATTGCAGCTACAATTGTAGGTAGCTAAACAGCGGCTACTATTATAGGTAGACAGACTACGGCTACAATTATAGGTAGACTACGGCTACAATTATAGGTAGCTAGCCTGCAGCTACAATTATAGGCAGCTAGACTGAGGTTACAATTACAGGTAGCTAGACTGAGACAACAGTTTTAGGTAGGTAAACTGTGGCTACAATTATAGGCAGCTCAACCGCAGCTAGACTGCGGCTATAATTATAGGCAGCTAGACCGTCTAGTCCTTCCTAGCAGATATAACTGTTATACTGATGGATAAACGCTAAATCAGTAGGGATTACATAGAACCTGAGGAATAACATGTAAGAGGTGTCATCCCAAGAAAGGTCAGTTCGAATTCCTTGAATCAAGAGCCCTTCACCAGCATCAAGGCACCATGGAAGGTTCTCTGCCTTTCCCTTGACACGGGTAGAGGGAAGCCAGAAACAAATACATTCTGCAAAGAATAAAATGTCACAATATCTTGGCTGGAACAATTAACAACAACAAAAAAATAATGAGAAGAACGTTATGACGACGTTTCGGTCCATCCTGGACCACTGTCAGGTCACAACTGTAAAAATGGACTTCTCTACTTTTCTTGCTTAAATTCTCAGTGTTGATGACGGTGGCAGTGTTGGGTGAGTATACAGTTGTCAGGTCACTGCTGAGACAGTTTACATCTCCAGTCAGTCTTCCTGCCTACCCACAAGTACTCATCATTTAAGTTTTCCTAAGCTAAACTAATTATTATTATTATTATTGTTATTATTATTATTATTGTTATTATTATTATTATTATTATTATTATTATTATTATTATTATTATTATTATTATATGATGGATATAATAATAATGAGAGGTAATCATGTTTGGCCCTAGGAAGGGGATGGGTAGCTTCAGGTCCTAGCATCAAGAGCCCTTCACCAGCATCAAGGTACCCTTCTCGTAGAATACCAAGGTAACATTTCTTCTCTTACCGTAGTTCTCAGTTGAAGATCAAGCTGCGTGTTCAACTAGGACTACACCTGATCCAACTATTTATAAAGTATCTACCATGAATGGTGTTTTATTCGTCAGGAAACAAGAGTGTAAAGAATAAATAGGCACAATACCGTGACTGGAACAATACGCATATAACACTGGTCAACAACCAAAATGCTTCCGAGACCAGAGTAACAATTTCCACCTAATTTTAGGTCACTGATAATGAATATCATAGTTAAAATTGTTTGTTAGGTCTACTTTTCAATATAGACCTACGTGTCACATCAGGTTCCAACAGGCTTGTGGCAGTGTGTTTCTTACCACACTCACAGTCTGACTGACCTTCATTATTGTTCCAGCAGTCATAGAAGGTGGTTGTGTTGTGTAAGTTTATATTCTGAGGTGAAAACTAAGTTATTTTCTTAGCCAAACAGGGCGGATACACCAAGTGCTGCTGCTTTCTATGTGACTGGGACAGCCGTACAAGAGGTTCCCACTACATTAGAAGAGACTGACCACCTCGTCAATCATTGGAACCTGAGATGTAAAATGTTCAACATCCATCTCTCATTGAACCAAACAAAATTTACCTACCACCACTACACATAAAACTGGGGCTCATGAAAAACTTTGTAAAAGCTATGGACAAATCCAGTCAGGGATTCAAGTATTTAACATCAAAATTCCCCTCACTGAGTGACGCTAAGATAAGAGAGGGAGTCTTCAATGGTCCTCAGATTCGAGAGCTTCTTAAAGATGGTGACTTTGAATCAGACCTTCATGGGGAGGAGAAAGCTGCTTGGGAAGCATTCCAGTTAGTGGCGAAGGGATATCTCGGAAACAGAAGGGAAGGCAACTATGAAGAATTGGTGGAAAACCTCATCAAGGCTTACAAGAACATGGGATGTAACATGTCACTTAAAATCCACTTTTTGAACACATTTAGACTTCTTTCCAGCGAACTGTGAGGCAGTTAGTGACAAACATGGTGAAAGGTTTCAATAAGATATTTCAAGCATGGAAAAATGGTACCAGGACATATGAGGCACAAAAATGTTTACTGATTATTACTGGACATTGGCAAGAGATGATTCTTCAGCCCATTATAAGTGTCAAGCAAAAAAGCAGAGAGTTGGTACAGATTAGAGTTTGAAACATACTGACATATTGTATGTTACAATAAAATAATCAAATATTACATGTCTCGTATCTTTAAACATGTAGCCAATAAGCATTTTTCAAGGTGATATTTGGATTCAGGACATGAAAATACATAAGAATTAACTAATCTCATTTAAGAAGCTAATAACTTTTTAAAAAAACTGTTGACCAGAGAAATTTACAAATGAGCGAGGGACCCTTACTCTTGTGTCAGTGTTACTTTCTAAATGGTCCAAATCGGACCGAAACGTCATCGTAATCTCCTCTCTCCTATGTACAGGTTATCTATATATTAAAGAGCCAGGTCTTAAACAGATAATGACCCGTCACGGGGTAATCATCGGCTGGTTCACCCCAGCTACGTTTTATACCACATATAAAACTAAGAATGCTCACTACATGGCAGGGTATCTTAGGATTACATTACTAGTGGCAACTGACTCCTGTGCCTGTGTTTGCAAACCCATGTGT
The DNA here is from genome assembly GCF_038502225.1 of Cherax quadricarinatus. NCBI lineage: Eukaryota > Metazoa > Arthropoda > Malacostraca > Decapoda > Parastacidae > Cherax > Cherax quadricarinatus. Next base: position 12,449,604 of record NC_091350.1, on the reverse strand, counting down.
AGCCACCTAGAAGAATACCAATAAGAGAGGAGAGAGACGGTCTCCGGGGAGGTTTCTACAGGAGGACGCAATGTAACAAACTATTGAAGTTCAACTGGAAGAGGTTCAAGGTCATGCAATCCGGGATAGGTCAGGAAAGACCGGTAGATAGAGTACAAACTCGGAGGAAACAAGTCACAAACATGAACGAAGCAAAAGATCGGGAGAACAATATCAGCCTCATAACCTCAACTAGTGTATTTCCTAGTATATGTCAACTAGTGTATTTCCTAGTATATGTCAGCTAGTGTATTTCCTAGTATATGTCAACTAGTGTATTTCCTAGTATATGTCAACTAGTGTATTTCCTAGTATATGTCAACTAGTGTATTTCCTAGTATATGTCAACTAGTGTATCTCCTAGTATACGTCAACTAACTAGTGTATTTCCTAGTATATATCAACTAGTGTATTTCCTAGTATATGTCAACTAGTGTATCTCCTAGTATATGTCAACTAGTGTATCTCCTAGTATACGTCAAATAACTAGTGTATTTCCTAGTATATGTTAACTAGTGTATTTCCTAGTATATGTCAGCTATGTATTTTCTAGTATATGTCAGCTAGTGTATTTCCTAGTATATGTTAACTAGTGTATTTCTTAGTATATGTCAGCTATGTATTTTCTAGTATATGTCAGCTATGTATTTTCTAGTATATGTCAACTAGTGTATTTCCTAGTATATGTCAGCTATGTATTTTCTAGTATATGTCAGCTAGTGTATTTCCTAGTATATGTCAGCTAATGTATTTCCTAGTATATGTTAACTAGTGTATTTCCTAGTATATGTCAGCTATGTATTTTCTAGTATATGTCAGCTAGTGTATTTCCTAGTATATGTCAGCTATGTATTTTCTAGTATATGTCAACTAGTGTATTTCCTAGTATATGTCAGCTATGTATTTTCTAGTATATGTCAGCTAATGTATTTCCTAGTATATCTCAGCTAGTGTATTTCCTAGTATACGTCAACTAATGTATTTCCTGGAATATGTCAACTAGTGTATTTCCTAGTATACGTCAACTAATGTATTTCCTGGAATATGTCAACTAGTGTATTTCCTAGTATATGTCAACTAGTGTATTTCCTAGAATATGTCAACTAGTGTATTTCCTAGAATATGTCAACTAGTGTATTTCCTAGAATATGTCAACTAGTGTATTTCCTAGAATATGTCAACTAGTGTATTTCCTAGAATGTCAACTAGTGTATTTCCTAGAATGTCAAATAGTGTATTTCCTAGAATGTCAACTAGTGTATTTCCTAGAATGTCAACTAGTGTATTTCCTAGTATATGTCAGAAAGCTTGTTAAAAATTCCATTAAATTTTGTACACACTATCAGACTCATGGTAGAGTCCTCATCAGAAAATACAAATATTCAAAAGACTGAAAATAATTGAAGGTTGGTAAGGAGACTATTGTCATAGTTATGGTGTGAGCACTATGACACACATGAGAGAAACCGATCCTGGCCACCTGTAGAGATGAACACAAGTAGAGACATGGTTACGGCGTATAACATACCGAAAGAAACCGATACGGACGATAGCAACAAACTGTTTGAAAAGCGACAAACAACAGATGACCATTAAAGATGGTAGGAAGTGTTTATTCAGTCTCAGAGCAACATGGAAGTGGATGGAACTGAATCTGATTGTCCATACTCAGTTTATCAAATTAGATACAATAAAAAAAGACCACAAATCAATAATGCCGAAAGATGAAGCTTAAGAGTCGGTGCCAGGAGCAAGGACTCAACCCCCGCAAACACAAATCGGTGAATGCACACACTGGAACTTCAACACTAACTATATATATATATATATATATATATATATATATATATATATATATATATATATATATATATATATATATATATATATATATATATATATGTCGTGCCGAATATGTAAAACTGGTCAATTAGCAAGAAGTCATTTAAAATAAAGTCGTTTCTAAAATTTTCTCTTATATGTTTAAAGATATATTTTTTTCATTAATATTGATGTAAAAATTTATAATTTTGCACCAAAAGAATCTTAGAAAACTTAACTAACCTTATTTTAACAAAAACAATTTATTTTAGTCTAACCCAACTAACTATATTTTATATAAGTTTACAATAATTTAATACTAAACAAACACAGTGAAATATATTTTTTTCGTTAGGTTCAGAATGATTTTGGCAAAATTATTGCATACACAAATTTTCACTTGTCCTATATGGCAAGATGAACGTTGCTATTTAAGCCAAGATCGCAAGTTCTGCCTATTCGGCACGACATATATATATATATATATATATATATATATATATATATATATATATATATATATATATATATATATATATATATATATATATATATATATATATATATATAAATATATATGACCATGACCAGGACCAGAGAGGCCTGGTCATGGACCGGGCCGCGGGGGCGTTGATCCCCGGAATGTATGTATGTATGTATGTATGTATGGTTCCTGCCTCCAGTACATCACTCGCCAGACTGTTCCACTTCCTGACCACTCTATGACTGAAGAAATGCTTCCTAACATCCCTGTGGCTCATCTGAGTCTTCAACTTCCAAGAGTGACCCCTTGTTTCTGTGTCCCCTCTCTGGAACATCTTGTCTCTGCCCACCTTGTCTATTCCACTAAGTATTTTGTATGTCGTCATCATGTCTCCCCTATCCCTCCTTCCTCCAGTGTCGTCAGGCCGATTTCCCTCAACCTTTCTTCATAGGACATTCCCCTTAGCTCTGGAACTAACCTTGCCGCAAACCTTTGCACTTTCTCTAATTTCTTAACGTGTTTAACCCGATGCGGGTTCCAAACTGGTGCTGCATACTCCAGTATGGGCCTGACGTGCACAGTGTACAGTGTCTTGAAAGATTCCTTACTTAGGTATCGGAATGCTAATCTCAGGTTTGCCAGGCGCCCATATGCTGCAGCAGTTATCTGGTTGATGTGTGCTTCTGGAGACGTGCTCGGTGTTATACTCATGCCAACATCTTTCTCCTTGAGCGAGATTTGCAGTCGTTGGCCACCTAGCCTATACTCTGTCTGCGGTCTTCTTTGCCCCTCTCCGATCTTCATGACTTTGCATTTTGCAGGGTTGAATTCAAGAGGTCAGTTGCTGGACCACATGTCCAGCCTGTCCAGGTCTCTTTGAAGTCCCATATGATCCTCATCTGATTTAATTCTCCTCATTAACTTCACATCATCTGCGAACAGGGACACTTCTGAGTCTATCCCTTCCATCATGTCATTCACATATACCAGAAATAGCACTGGTCCTAGGACCGACCCCTGCGGGACCCCGCTTGCCAAAGGTGCCCACTGTGATACCTCATCACTTACCATAACTCGTTGTTGCCTCCCTGTCAGGTATTCTCTGATCCACTGAAGTGCCCTTCCCGTTATACGCGCCTGATCCTCTAGCTTCTGCACTAATCACTTGTGAGGAACTGTGTCGAAGGCCTTCTTGCAGTCCAACAAAATGCAATCAACCCACCCCTCTCTCTCGTCTCATACTTCTGTTACTTTATCATAAAACTCCAGAAGGTTTGTGACACAGGATTTGCCTTCCATGAAACCGTTTTATCATACCTCTGCTTAAGCTATGTATGGATCCTGCCTCCACTACATCGCTTCCCAAACTATTCCACTTACTGACTATTCTGTGGCTGAAGAAATACTTCCTAACATCCCTGTGATTCATCTGTGTCTTCAGCTTCCAACTGTGTCCCCTTGTTACTGTGTCCAATCTCTGGAACATCCTGTCTTTGTCCACCTTGTGTGTATGTGTGTGTGTGTGTGTGTGTGTGTGTGTGTGTGTGTGTGTGTGTGTGTGTGTGTGTGTGTGTGTGTGTGTGTGTGTGTGTGTACTCACCTAGTTGTGATTGCAGGGGTCGATTCATAGCTCCTGGCCCCGCCTCTTCACTGGTGTGTGTGTGTGTGTGCGTGTGTGTGTGTGTGTATGTACTCACCTAATTGTACTCACCTAATTGTGGTTGCAGGGGTCGAGACTCACTCCTGGCCCCGCCTCTTCACTGATCGCTACTGGATCCTCTCTCTCTCTGCTTCCTGAGCTTTGTCATACCTCTTCTTAAAACTATGTATGGTTCCTGCCTCCACTACTTCACTTGCTAGGCTATTCCACTTGCTGACAACTCTATGACTGAAGAAATACTTCCTAACGTCCCTATGACTCGTCTGAGTCTTCAGCTTCCAGTTGTGACCCCTTGTCCCTGTGTCCCCTCTCTGGAACATCCTATCTCTGTCCACCTTGTCTATTCCCCGCAGTATCTTGTATGTCGTTATCATGTCTCCCCTGACCCTTCTGTCCTCCAGTGTCGTCAGTCCGATTTCCCTTAACCTTTCCTCGTACGACATTCCCTTGAGCTCTGGGACTAGCCTTGTTGCAAACCTTTGTACTTTCTCTAACTTCTTGACGTGCTTGACCAGGTGTGGGTTCCAGACTGGTGCTGCATACTCCAGTATGGGCCTAACATACACAGTGTACAGTGTCTTGAACGATTCCTTATTAAGGTATCGGAACGCTATTCTCAGGTTTGCCAGGCGCCCGTATGCTGCAGCAGTTATTTGGTTGATGTGTGCCTCCAGTGATGTGCTCGGTGTTATGGTCACCCCAAGGTCTTTCTCCCTGAGTGAGGTCTGTAGTCTTTGTCCACCTAGTCTATACTCTGTCTGCAGTCTTCTTTGCCCCTCCCCAATCTTCATGACTTTGCATTTGGCTGGATTGAATTCGAGAAGCCAGTTGCTGGACCACATGTCCAGCCTGTCCAGGTCTCTTTGCAGTCCTGCCTCATCCTCATCCGATTTAATTCTTCTCATCAACTTCACGTCATCTGCGAACAGGGACACTTCAGAGTCTATTCCTTCCATCATGTCGTTCACATATATCAAAAATAGCACTGGTCCTAGAACTGACCCCTGTGTAACCCCGCTCGTAACGGGCGCCCACTGTGATACCTCTTCACGTACCATGACTCGCTGCTGCCTCCCTGTCAGGTATTCTCTTATCCATTGCAGTGCCCTCCCTTTTACGTGCGCCTGATCCTCCAGCTTCTGCACTAATCTCTTGTGGGGAACTGTGTCAAAGGCCTTCCTGCAGTCTAGGAAAACGCAATCTACCCACCCCTCTCTCTCTCGTGTCTTACTTCTGTTACCTTGTCATAAAACTCCAGGAGGTTTGTGATACAAGATTTGCCTTCCATGAACCCATACTGGTTTTCATTTATAATCTTGTTCCTTTCCAGGTGTTCGACCACTCTCCTCCTGATAATCTTCTCCATGACTTTGCACACAATACATGTCAAAGACACAGGTCTGTAGTTTAGTGCCTCGTTTCTGTTTCCTTTCTTAAATATGGGGACTACATTAGCTGTCTTCCATTTCTCAGGTAGTTGCCCAGTTTCAAGGGATGTTTTGAAGATTGTGGTTAGAGGCACGCACGGCATATCTGCTCCTTCTCTAAGGACCCATGGGGAGATGTTGTCCGGTCCCATCGCCTTTGAGGTGTCAAGGTCACTTAAGAGCTTCTTCACCTCCTCCTCAGTTGTTCGTATGTCATCCAACACTTGTTGGTATATTCCCTCTTGATGTTCCCTTCTGTGCTGTCTTCCCACAGCCCTTCCTGTCTCTACTGTAAAAACTTCCTTAAATCTCCTGTTCAGCTCCTCACATACCTCCTGATCATTTCTTGTGAGTTCTCCACCTTCTGTCCTTAATCTGAACACCTGGTCTTTGACTGTTGTCTTCCTCCTGATGTGGCTATACAACAGTTTCGGGTCAGTCTTGATTCTCGATGCTATGTCATTTTCATACTTTCGCTGGGCCTCCCTCCTTACCTGTGCGTACTCATTCCTGGCTCTGCGACTGATCTCCCTATTTTCGTGTGTTCTCTGCCTTCTGTACTTTTTCCATTCTCTATTGCACTTTGTTTTTGCCTCCTTACACCGTCCGGTAAACCAGGGGCTCGTTCTGGTCTTCCCGTTGTTAATGTTGCCCTTGGGAATAAACCTTTCCACTGCCTCCTTGCATTTTGTTGTTACATATTCCATCATTTCATTTACTGGCTTTCCTGCCAGTTCTCTGTCCCACTGGACCTCCCGCAGGAAGTTCTTCAACCCTATGTACTCCCCTCTTTTATAGTCAGGCTTTTCCCATTCAACTCCTGTTATTCTCTCCACTTGCAGCTCTAATATGTATTCAAAGCACAGAACCACGTGGTCGCTAGCTCCTAGGGGACTCTCATACTTGATGTCCTCAATATCTGAGCTGCCCAGGGTGAACACAAGGTCCAATCTTGCTGGTTCATCCTCCCCTCTCACTCTGGTAGTGTCCTTAACATGTTGGTGCATGAGGTTTTCCAGCACCACGTCCAACATCCTGGCTCTCCATGTTTCGGGACTCCCATGTGGCTCCAGGTTTTCCCAGTCAATCTCCCTGTGGTTGAAATCCCCCATAACCAGCAACTTTGCTCTGCTGGAGTGAGCTCTTCTTGCCACCTCAGCAAGTGTGTCCACCATTGCTCTGTTGCTCTCTTCATATTCCTCTCTTGGCCTCCTGCAGTTCTGTGGTGGATTATACATCACTGCAATCACCACTTTGTGTTCCCCAGACTGAAGTGTACCTGCTATGTAGTCTCTTTCTCCCGTCTCATCTATTCCTTCCATTTTCTCGAATTTCCATCTGTTTTTACGAGCAGAGCAACCCCTGCCCCTTCTATCTTTCCTCATGATCTGGTATCCTGGTGGGAAGATTGCATCTGTTATTGTCTCCGTGAGTTTTGTTTCTGTAACTGCTATGATGTCTGGGGACTTCTCATTGATTCTTTCTTGCCATTCCTCATGTTTATTCGTTAATCCATCTGCATTTGTGTACCAAACCTTCAACTTCTGTTCTAATACTGTAACTGTGGTGCGGGGGGGGGGGGTGGAAACAGAGGGATCGGTGTGTGATGGTTGGTTTGGATTGTTCAGTTGCCTTGGGGGTGTTGTGGCTGTGTGTGTGTGTGTGTGTGTGTGTGTGGGTGGGTGTGTGGGTGTGTGTGTGTGTGTGTGTGTGTGTGTGTGTGTGTGTGTGTGTGTGTGTGTGTGTGCGCGCGCGTGTGTGTGTGTGTGTGTGTGTGTGTGTGTGTGTGTGTGTGTGTGTGTGTGTGTGTGTGTGTGTGTGTGTGTGTGTGTACTCACCTATTTGTACTCACCTATTTGTGGTTGCAGGGGTCGAGTCCTAGCTCCTGGCCCCGCCTCTTCACCGGTTGCTACTAGGCCCTCTCTCTCCCCGTTCCATGAGCTTTATCAAACCTCGTCTTAAAACTGTGTATGGTTCCTGCCTCCACTACGTCATTTTCTAGGCTATTCCACTGCCTTACAACTCTATGACTGAAGAATACTTCCTACTATCTCTCTGACTCATTTGTGTCTTCAACTTCCAATTGTGGCCTCTTGTTTCTGTGTCCCCTCCCTGGAACATCCTGTCCTTGTCCACCTTGTCTATTCCACGCAGTATTTTATATGTCGTTACCCTCCTGTCCTCCAGTGTCGTCAGGCCGATTTCCCTTAATCTTTCTTCATAGGACATTCCCCTTAGCTCTGGAACTAACCTTGTCGCAAACCTTTGTACTTTCTCTAGTTTCTTGACGTGCTTTATCAAGTGCGGGTTCCAAACAGGTGCTGCATACTCCAGTATGGGCCTGACATACACGGTGTACAGTGTCTTGAATGATTCCTTACTAAGGTATCGGAATGCTGTTCTCAGGTTTGCCAGGCGCCCATATGTTGCAGCAGTTATCTGATTGATGTGTGCTTCCGGAGACATGCTCGGTGTTATACTCACCCCAAGATCTTTCTCCTTGAGTGAGGTTTGCAGTCTTTGGCCACCTAGCCTATACTCTGTCTGTGGTCTTCTGTGCCCTTCCCCTATCTTCATGACTTTGCATTTGGCAGGATTAAATTCGAGAAGCCATTTGCTGGACCAGGTGTCCAGTCTGTCCAGGTCTCTTTGAAGTCCTGCCTGGTCCTCATCAGATTTAATTCTCCTCATTAACTTCACATCATCTGCAAACAGGGACACTTCTGAGTCTAACCCTTCCGTCATGTCGTTCACATATACCAAAAATAGCACTGGTCCTAGGACCGACCCCTGTGGGACCCCGCTCGTCACAGGTGCCCACTGTGATACATCATTACGTACCATGACTCGTTGTTGCCTCCCTGTCAGGTATTCTCTGATCCATTGCAGTGCCCTTCCTGTTATATGCGCCTGATGCTCTAGCTTCTGCACTAATCTCTTGTGAGGAACTGTGTCAAAGGCCTTCTTGCAGTCCAAGAAGATGCAATCAACCCACCCCTCTCTCTCTTGTCTTACTTCTGTTATTTTATCATAAAACTCCAGAAGGTTTGTGACACAGGATTTGCCTTCCGTGAATCCGAGCTGGTTGGCATTTATACTCCTGTTCCGTTCCAGGTGCTCCACCACTCTCCTCCTGATAATCTTCTCCATAATTTTGCATACTATACACGTCAATGACACAGGTCTATAGTTTAGTGCCTCTTTTCTGTCTCCTTTTTTGAAAATGGGAACTACATTTGCCGTCTTCCATACCTCAGGTAGTTGCCCAGTTTCCAGAGATGTGTTGAAGATTGTGGTAAGTGGCACGCACAACATATCTGCTCCCTCTCTAAGGACCCACGGAGAGATGTTGTCCGGTCCCATTGCCTTTGAGGTATCGATGTCCCTTAGCAGTTTCTTCACCTCCTCCTCATCTGTATGTATGTCGTCCAACACTTGTTGGTGTATTCCTTGCTGGTGTCCCCATCTGGTCTGTCCCCCCAGAGTCCTTCCTGTCTCTACTGTAAATACTTCCTTAAATCTCGTGTTGAGCTCCTCACATACCTCTTGATCGTTTCTTGTGAGTTCTCCACCTTGTGTGTGTGTGTGTGTGTGTGTGCGTACACACGTACACTGTCATATGTACACTAAAGTGTAGACATGTATACTGCCATATGTGGGAACGCATATAGACAAGTATACTTCCGTATGTACACAGGGTCACACCCACGTACACGCACTCGGAGCACTGACCATGAATCCTGACATTTATTTCTGCTATAGTATTAACATTTTATACACTACCAGGGTGCCACTACTACCATATACACTACCAGGGTGCCACTACTACCATATACACTACCAGGGTGCCACTACTACCATATAAACTACCAGGGTGCCACTACTACCATATACACTACCAGGGTGCCACTACTACCATATACACTACCAGGGTGCCACTACTACCATATAAACTACCAGGGTGCCATTACTACCATATACACTACCAGGGTACCACTACTATCATATACACTACCAGGGTGCCACTACTACCATATAAACTACCAGGGTACCACTACTACCATATACACTACCAGGGTACCACTACTACCATATAAACTACCAGGGTACCACTACTACCATATACACTACCAGGATAACACTACTACCATATACACTACCAGGGTACAATTACTACCATATACACTATCAGGGTACCACTACTACCATATGCACTACCAGGGTACCACTACTACCATATACACTACCAGGGTACAACTACTACCATATACACTACCAGGGTACCACTACTACCATATACACTACCAGGGTACCACTACTACCATATACACTACCAGGGTACCACTACTACTATATACACTACCAGGGTACTACTACTACCGTATACACTACCAAGGTACCACTACTACCATATACGCTACCAGGATACCACTACTACCATATACACTACCAGGGTACCACTACTACTATATACACTACCAGAGTACCACTACTACCATATACACTACCAGGGTACCACTACTACCATATACACTACCAGGGTACCACTACTACCATATACACTACCAGGGTACCACTACTACCATATACACTACCAGGGTACCACTACTACCATATACACTACCAGGATACTACTACTACCATATGCACTACCAGGGTACAACTACTACCATATACACTACCAGGGTACCACTACTACCATATACACTACCAGGGTACAACTACTACCATATACACTACCAGGGTACCACTACTACCATATACACTACCAGGGTGCCACTACTACCATATATACTACCAGGGTACCACTACTACCATATACACTACCAGGGTACCACTACTACCATATACACTACCAGGGTACAACTACTACCATATACACTACCAGGGTACCACTACTACCATATACACTACCAGGGTACAACTACTACCATATACACTACCAGGGTACAACTACTACCATATAAACTACCAGGGTGCCACTACTACCATATATACTACCAGGGTACCACTACTACCATATACACTACCAGGGTACCACTACTACCATATATACTACCCGGGTACCACTACTACCATATACACTACCAGGGTACCACTACTACCATATACACTACCAGGGTACAACTACTACCATATACACTACCAGGGTACCACTACTACCATATAAACTACCAGGGTGCCACTACTACCATATATACTACCAGGGTACCACTACTACCATATACACTACCAGGGTGCCACTACTACCATATATACTACCAGGGTACCACTACTACCATATACACTACCAGGGTACAACTACTACCATATACACTACCAGGGTACCACTACTACCATATAAACTACCAGGGTACCACTACTACCATATACACTACCAGGGTACCACTACTACCATATACACTACCAGGGTGCCACTACTACCATATACACTACCAGGGTACCACTACTACCATATACACTACCAGGGTACCACTACTACCATATACACTACCAGGGTACCACTACTACTATATACACTACCGGGATACTACTACTACCATATACACTACCAGGGTACAACTACTACCATATATACTACCAGGGTGCCACTGCTACCATATACACTACCAGGGTACCACTACTGTAATATACACCACCATGGAACCACCACCTTATACATTACCAGGTCGTTTCGGTGTATATACCGACAAGCTGGCGTCTGTGTATATACAGTGAGAGGTATGGTGCGTCTCTCAGTGTATATACAGTGAGATTTATGGTGCGTCTCTCAGTGTATATACAGTGAGATTTATGGTGCGTCTCTCAGTGTATATACACTGAAAGATATGGTGTGTCAGTGTATGTACCCTGAAAGATATGGTGTGTCAGTGTATGTACCCTGAAAGGTATGTTTACTCGTGAAGGGCCACGATGTCTTGCAGAAATGATAATTTTCTATATCATGTCAGGTGACGTGAGTGAAGGTCACTACAAGGTATTTACCTCACAGTTACACTAATCCTTTATGAATAAACAGAATACTGGAGGGAGACTCGAACCATGGTCCTTCTGTATACCACATCTAACGGTTCCACTCCCCGTCCAGTATTCTGTTTAACAATAATAATTATAATAATAATAATAATAATAATAATAATAATAATAATAATAATAATAATAATAATAATATTTTTTATTTCTACAACTTATATAGTAGTTCATTAGGACTAACCTTGATGTTAATATAAACGTTACAGGTGTTGACTGTGTAGTGGAGGTGTTTGAGCTTCACTACAGTCATGAGAGAATAATTTTTCAGTTTGTTCAGAGGGACATTTTCGACAGCAATTGTCGGGGTGACACGATGAAAGTAAAAAAAAAAACATGTCTTTAATTAATGGTGCTGAAGGTTACGTTGTGGCAGCGCTGCTGCTCAACATTTCTTTTATGAAATACCCAGGTAAGTAATGACATGTTGAGAAGTGATGAAGTGACGGTAGCAGGTAGTTAAGTGGAGCAGGTAGTAGGCTGTTAAGTGGAGCAGGTAGTAAGCAGTTAAGTGGAGCAGGCAGCAAGTAGTTAAGTGGAGCAGGTAGCAGGCAGTTAAATGGAGCAGGCAGCAGGCAGTTAAGTGGAGCAGGCAGCAGGCAGTTAAGTGGAGCAGGCAGCAGGCAGTTAAGTGGAGCAGGCAGCAGGTAGTTAAGTGGAGCAGGTAGCAGGCAGTTAAGTGGAGCAGGCAGCAGGTAGTTAAGTGGAGCAGGCAGCAGGTAGTTAAGTGGAGCAGGCAGCAGGTAGTTAAGTGGAGCAGGCACTTAAGTGGAGCAGGCAGCAGGCAGTTAAGTGGAGCAGGCAGTTAAGTGGAGAAGACCGTAGGCAGTTAGTGGAGCAGGCAGTTAACTGGAGCAGGCAGCAGGCAGTTAAGTAGAGCAGGCAGCACTGTTGAGCCTGGATCAGCACAACGTTCCAGGAACACCTCACTGAGATATGTCAGTGATTGTGTAATACGCCTGTGCTGCGTCCTGAGGCAGCCATGTCTCGTCCTTACACCAAGGTTTTCCACTTGTGCCACCAGCCAGTTCTGCAACATGATTAGATAAGTGAGCTTGCTAACTGGACCATCGAAAAACACTGTTGAACATTCGATTACCACTTTGATAAATTAGACATATACAACACTTGGGTATCTTTGCTGTAGAAACATTTCGCCACACAGTGGCTTCATCAGTCCAATATAATGAAGAATGGTGAAGACCAGCAGGAGTCTGAGGTAATGAGTGCCTCTGAGGAACTGATTACTTCAAACTCCTTCTGACCTTCACCATACTTCCTTGTACGGGACTGATGAAGTCACTGTGTGGCGAAACGTTTCCACAATAAAGATACGCAAGTACTGCACACGTATGTAATTTATCGATGTATCGGTTCTCTAAACTACTTATCTACATTCGTATACCATGGAAATACAAAGCTTGTAACGACATGTGGAACGCTTCGACACAGTTCCTTGGAAAGAATGAGAGTTCTTCTGGGACCAGTACACAGACTTTCGTGTCGACAGTTTTGGCATCTGACACATTCATCACTAAAGATGACATTTCCGCGTTTTTGGCATTGCCACTCACTGTCTTTTAATTATTTATTAAATGAGATTTAGATTAGATTTTGCCGCCGAAGCGGTTAGTTTACTGTGCACCCCATATCCATCCTGTGGAGGGTAGTGGCTAGTTTACTGTGCACTCCATATCCATCCTGTGGAGGGTAGCACAAGAGCATCTGGATACGCAAAAGGCCGAAGAACTTATTAAATGAACACTGGAGAAAATGTGGTAAATTTTAGGTCACACTTCAAGTGTTTATGAATCGTGGAGCGTGGTTGCCCAAGCTCCACCAAGCATTGACAGGTCGACCTTTGTACTGACCTTGTGACTGATTGCTCGACCAAGTCACACTGTCAACTTTAGGTTGATGTCCTCATTGTTTCTTGTTTTCTAGGTTAGGTTAGGTAAGGTTCCTCAGGATATAGGACAAGTGTTTCCTGACGCGGGTCTTAGATGATGACCCATCGTTGGAGATTTTGGTCATCTGACCGAGGCCTTCCGCTGGCTTACCGGTCCACCCCTTTAAAAATTATAGTCATACTGTTACACAGAGTTTATGTATTCAGAACAAAAGTTTCTGTCTTCTTGGATTTTGTTTTGATAGAATCGTTCCTGAGAGTACTGACATACCTCTTGCAGTGTCTTCACTGTTTGTGGACTCTGGTGGTACCACACTGACAACAATACAGATTGTCGTCGACTTACTACCGGTCGTAAGTCGAATTTCACGTAAGTCGGATAGATATTGTAATTACGTATTTCATAATCTTTATATCATCTTTTCTTTATTTGTTTAATCTTTTAAAAGGTTTAATTCAAACAGGTGTACATATGAATGCCAGTCACACAAATATTTGTGGTCGTAAGTGCGGATGATCGTAAGGTAGATAGGTCATAAGTCGACGACTATCTGTATATTGTTCACTTTTGTAACTGCTTTTATCACTCATGGGTCCGCTTGATTAATGGGGTTTAATTAAAGTGTGTTGACTATACGAGGCTGCACTGAACACGTCCATCACCGGTCAAGAACACCCTAATTCCTAAAATAAGGAACTAAATTATGCTCTGAACATATTCAGTATTCCCCCCATATCCACCGGGGATACGTTCCAATATCTACCATGGATACCCGACACCGTGGATAATAGTCAACCCTATATGTAAGTCGTATTTAATTTACATACATACCTACGATAAAGTTTAATTGAAAATTATGCACAATAAGTGGAGAATAAGCATTTTTTCACTGATGGGAAACACCTCAAGGCTTCTCTCAAACTTTGAACAACTCCGACCATCACTACTTTCCTGGTCTGCTGCCATTATTAGGTAAAATTAATGGTTATTTTCGGGCCACTGTAAACCGTGGATAACTGAAACCGGGGAAACCGAATCTATGGATATGGGGGTAAAATGCTTTTAAAAGTTCTCTTTAAATTTGGGGGTTAATTGTGAAGTGGTGTATATCTCTCGGTATATATACAGAGGTGTGTATCTTTAGGTGTATATACAGAGGTGTGTATCTCTCGGTGTATATACAGAGGTGTGTATCTCTCGGTGTATATACAGAGGTGTGTATCTCTAGGTGTATATACAGAGGTGTGTATCTCTAGTGTATATACAGAGGTGTGTATCTCTAGGTGTATATACAGAGGTGCGTCTCTCTCTCTCTATTTGCAAAACATCCACTGTGAAAGAATAATGAAATTCCAATCGCTTTCGTGACTACTCACATTATCAAGGAGCAATATATATATATATATATATATATATATATATATATATATATATATATATATATATATATATATATATATATATATAACAACATTGCGACTAGCAGAGGATTCGAACCCATGTCGTTTTGGCCCACCTCATGGTGAACGAAAATCACACATGATGCTCTAACCCACGGCGTAGTTACAATAATATATACATATACATACATATATATATATATGTATGTATGTATATATGTATATATATATATATATATATATATATATATATATATATATATATATGTGTGTGTGTGTGTGTGTGTGTGTCGTGCCGAATGTGTAAAACTGGTCAATTAGCAAGAACTCATTTAAAATTAAGTCCTTTCTAAAATTTTCTTTATACGATAAAAGATATATTTTTCTCATTAATGTTGATGTAAAAATTTATAATTTTGCACCAAAAGGAACTTAGAAAACTTACCTAACCTTATTATAACAAGCGCAATTTATTTTAGCCTAACCCAACCAAATATATTTTAGATTTGCTTACAGTAATTTAATACTAAACAAACACAGTGAAATATTTTTTTTTGTTAGATTGAGAATGATTTTGGCGAAATTATTGCATACACAAATTTTCACTTGTCCTATATGGCAAGATGAGCGCTGCTATTTAAGGCAAGATCGCAAGTTCTGCCTATTCGGCACAACATTTATATATATATATATATATATATATATATATATATATATATATATATATATATATATATATATATATATATATATATATATGCAATAAGATCACAGTAAACAGGTGATTTCAAAATATGCAAAACAACCACTCTGAAAGAATAGAGAAATTCCAAGCGCTTTCGTGACTACTCACATTATCAAGGAACTATGAAAGTGAAGCCAACACCTCACTATCAGATCCCACAACGGTTAAACACGTGACGCGCGGCGAGCCAACTTGGATAGGTCCTTTGCACAACTCACCCCCAAGCTATTTATTTGTCCAGTGTATTATTAAATTCTTCCCAAATTCTATTAATTATAAATGGATCTAATTTATATAAACCAAAGGAAATATTCATATTATTGTCAAAACTGCTTTTTATGCAAGATTCAATTATATTCCTGTCGACCATGGATTGATACTACTTTCTCAACTTTTTGAAAATCAATTGGATGGTTAAAATCTCTTACATGAATTAGAGCATTGGAATCTTGTGTTCCTATATTTATGCTGTTTTAATCTTAGTTCGAGATTTTTACCATGACCGTAATAAACTTTATCGCAAATTTTATTACGGTCAAACTGGTAAAAATCTCGAACTAAGGCATTAGAACTGGACGCAATGCTCTATTTATTCATGTAAGAGATTTTAACCATCCTATTGATTTTCAAAAAGTTGAGAAAGTAGTATCGAGCAAGTCCATGGTCGACAGGAATATAATTGAATCTTGTTTCATAAAAACCAGTTTTGACAATAATATGAATATTTCCTTTGGTTTATATAAATTAGATCCATTTATATATATATATATATATATATATATATATATATATATATATATATATATATATATATATATATATATATATACATATATATATATATATACATATACTTGGAAGTCGTTATACATACTTAGATGTTAGAAATTGTGTAGCCAGTGATCAAAAAGCAGAAGATAAGGGAAACTGGGTCTTCAGCGAGAGGACTGAAAGAGGCTCTTGAAGTGACTACCACTCCTGGACCCAGTTTGGTCTTCAGTCAGAAGACTGGAAGAGGCTCTTGAAATGACCTTCAATCCTGGACCGAATTTGGTCTTCGGTCAGATAACTATAAGAGCGTCAAGGTTTGACCACTCCTGGACCAAGTGTGGTCCATGGCCGAAGCACTGGATGGCAGATGGTCTCTAGACGTAACCATGATCGCTGATGGTGGAAGAAGTGGCCGGATGTTCACCGACCTCACCCTGGTTGTCTGCAGGAAGACACCAAGGTCACTGAATCACTCAGAAACACCAGGTCCTCAAATGCTCAAGGTTGTTGGATAAGTTGCAAAAGACTGAGTGTTTATGAAGGTGTGTAGGAAGTTGTACAAGGTCAAGTGTTCTTGCAGGTGAGTAGTTATGTGTACAAGGACGATACATATCCGCATTTACAACTCTGTTGTTTATCTTCAGCATGAATTAACATAACAGTTCACTTCGACTTTAATAAAAACTGGCCAGTCTTTAAGGATGAAAACTGAGTAACTCTTTCACTGTTACTATGCACCTTTAAGTTGATCCACAGTAGGTGATCGTGTTAAATATCTAGGGGTGTACTGGCATAAGTACTGGTCTGGCCAGGTCTTCCTAAGAGACCATTTACAACTACCCACCTCTAGTTGTTGATACGTCACCTCTGAAGGTGACTCTAGTGTAAACCCAACCAGCCGTAATCTATCTTAACAACCTCTACCATGTAGAGGAAAGTTTTGTTACTTTCTCTGCAAGTAGCAAAACTATCGTTACTTTTTCCGAAAGTAGGGGAAACTTTCGTGACTTTCTCGGCATGTGACGGAAAGTTCGGTGACTGTCCGCATGTAACGGAAAGATTTGTGACTTCACTTAAAAGAGAGAAGCTTACGACGACGTTTCGGTCCGACTTGGACCATTGACAAAGTCACACTAACCAGAGGTGGAGCAGGACAGTTAGTGTGACTTTGTCAATGGTCCAAGTCGGACCGAAACGTCGTCGTAAGCTTCTCTCTTTTATGTGCGGGTTATTTGTGTATCGTTCCAGTCACGGTATTGTGACTTTTTTGTTATTTGTGACTTCCTCCGCCTGTAGAGAAAACGCACGCGCGCGCGCGTGCGTGCGTGTTTACTCACCTAGTTGTACTCACCTAGTTGAGGTTGCAGGGTTCGAGTCCAAGCTCCTGGCCCCGCCTCTTCACTGGTCGGTACTAGGTCACTCTCCCTGTACCGTGAGCTTTATCATACCTCTGCTTAAAGCTATGTATGGATCCTGCCTCCATTACTTCGCTTCCCAAACTATTCCACTTCCTGACTACTCGGTGGCTGAAGAAATACTTCCTAACATCCCTGTGATTCATCTGTGTCTTCAACTTCCAACTGTGTCCCCTTGTTACTGTGTCCAATCTATGGAACATCTTGTCTTTGTCCACCTTGTCAATTCCTCTCAGTATTTTGTATGTCGTTATCATGTCCCCCCTATCTCTCCTGTCCTCCAGTGTCGTCAGGTCGATTTCCCTTAACCTCTCCTCGTAGGACATACCTCTTAGCTCTGGGACTAGTCTTGTTGCAAACCTTTGCACTTTCTCTAGTTTCTTTACGTGCTTGGCTAGGTGTGGGTTCCAAACTGGTGCCGCATACTCCAATATGGGCCTAACGTACACGGTGTACAGGGTCCTGAATGATTCCTTATTAAGATGTCGGAATGCTGTTCTGAGGTTTGCTAGGCGCCCATATGCTGCAGCCGTTATTTGGTTGATGTGCGCTTCAGGAGATGTGCCTGGTGTTATACTCACCCCAAGATCTTTTTCCTTGAGTGAGGTTTGTAGTCTCTGGCCCCTAGACTGTACTCCGTCTGCGGTCTTCTTTGCCCTTCCCCAATCTTCATGACTTTGCACTTGGTGGGATTGAACTCCAGGAGCCAATTGCTGGACCAGGTCTGCAGCCTGTCCAGATCCCTTTGTAGTTCTGCCTGGTCTTCGATCGAATGAATTCTTCTCATCAACTTCACGTCATCTGCAAACAGGGACACCTCGGATTCTATTCCTTCCGTCATGTCGTTCACAAATACCAGAAACAGCACTGGTCCTAGGATTGACCCCTGTGGGACCCCGCTGGTCACAGGTGCCCACTCTGACACCTCGCCACGTACCATGACTCGCTGCTGTCTTCCTGACAAGTATTCCCTGATCCACTGTAGTGCCTTCCCTGTTATCCCTGCTTGGTCCTCCAGTTTTTGCACTAATCTCTTGTGTGGAACTGTGTCAAACGCCTTCTTGCAGTCCAAGAAAATGCAACGCACCCACCCCTCTCTCTCTTGTCTTACTGCTGTCACCATGTCATAGAACTCCAGAAGGTTTGTGACACAGGATTTCCCATCCCTGAAACCATGTTGGCTGCTGTTGATGAGATCATTCCCTTCCAGGTGTTCCACCACTCTTCTGATAATCTTCTCCATGACTTTGCATACTATACATGTTAGTAACACTGGTCTGTAGTTTAGTGCTTCATGTCTGTCTCCTTTTTTAAAGATTGGGACTACATTTGCTGTCTTCCATGCCTCAGGCAATCTCCCTGTTTCGATAGATGTATTGAATATTGTTGTTAGGGGTACACATAGTGCCTCTGCTCCCTCTCTCAGGACCCATGGAGAGATGTTATCCGGCCCCATTGCCTTTGAGGTATCTAGCTCACTCAGAAGCCTCTTCACTTCTTCCTCGGTTGTGTGTACTGTGTCCAGCACTTGGTGGTGTGTCCCACCTCTCCGTCTTTCTGGAGCCCCTTCTGTCTCCTCTGTGAACACTTCTTTGAATCTCTTGTTGAGTTCCTCACATACTTCACGGTCATTTCTTGTTGTCTCTCCTCCTTCCTTCCTTAGCCTGATTACCTGGTCCTTGACTGTTGTTTTCCTCCTGATGTGGCTGTATAACAGTTTCGGGTCAGATTTGGCTTTCGCTGCTATGTCGTTTTCATATTGTCGTTGGGCCTCCCTTCTTACCTGTGCATATTCGTTTCTGGCTCTACGACTGCTCTCTTTATTCTCCTGGGTCCTTTGCCTTCTATATTTCTTCCATTCTCTAGCACACTTGGTTTTTGCGTGCGTGCGTGCGTGCGTGTGTGTGCGTGTGTGTGCGTGCGTGTGTGTGTGTGTGTGTGTGTGTGTGTGTGTGTGTGTGTGTGTGTGTGTGTGTGTGTTTGTGTGTGTACTCACCTATTTGTACTCACCTATTTGTGGTTGCGGGGCTCGATTCATAGCTCCTGGCCCCGCCTCTTCGCTGATTGCTACTAGGTCCTCTTTCTCCCTGCCCCATGAGCTTTATCATACCTCGTCTTAAAACTATGCATGGTTCCCGCCTCCACTACGTCACTTTCTAGGCTATTCCACGGCCTGACTACTCTATGACTGTGTGTGTGTGTGTGTGTGTGTGTGTGTGTGTGTGTGTGTGTGTGTGTGTGTGTGTGTGTGTGTGTGTGTGTGTGTGTTTGCAACATATTAGTTGTGTTACTGAACTCGTTCTCTGGAAGTTCTGTCTTAAATTAATTGTTTCTCATTCTATCTTCCCGATATATTACATTAACATTCTGATGTTATTTTTCCCGGTTATGATAAATAAAACACATGTGCAACACCTGAGTATCTTTAATATGAAGACGTTTCGCCAGCCAGTGGCTTTATCAATTCAATTCGTGTTGGCAGTCAGTGGTTAGCGACACTTGTTCATCACACAGGTGTTGCACAGGTATCTTATTCACCATATTGTCGGTAATGAACACTTTACTCCTCACATGTCGCTATTACTGATACTTTCCCAGTTATGTTTGGTGTTCAAATTGAATCAGTTTAGAACACCTGGTCATGAGCCGCGCCACGGGGGCGTTGATTCCCGGAACAACCTCCAGGTGGACTCACTCACTCTCTCTCTCTCTCTCTCTCTCTCTCTCTCTCTCTCTCTCTCTCTCTCTCTCTCTCTCTCTCTCTCTCTCTCATTGTCCATGCAGGTGATAGCTTCTTTCAGGTAACTGTGTGAGTTTGAAGACTCAGCACCGTCACTGTTCCTGCACAGACACTGTAACACAACGGTATCTAGATACAGAGGACATTTCCGACAACTTTATTGCCTGACCACTAGTTACGAGTGAGAGGGACTGGATTTGAGAGAGACCTGACCAGTAGGTTTGCTACACTGTCTCTCAGTGATTATATTCTTATTTCTACCAGTGGGCCCTGCCTCTCCTGTCATCAAAATTTCGTCTGCCTCACATCAACAGTATGTAAGTCTCCATTCTGTTGCTTCAACTTCACACTGTTCCAGACTACGGAGCAGAACTCTTCTCCAGGCTGAGGGACTGATCCCCTCAAAACTACGTCTTCCAGGGTGATGGACTGATTAAATCGTATTTACTTCTCTACTACTTCTGCTGCCTCCTCCGTATTCGACTGAAGAAGCTTATTACTGTGTAGGTGAAACGTTTCGGAATAAATATACCTAACTGTTGCACATGTGTTTTACTTATTATCAAGGTTAAGGGTAGTTTATAATTTGGCTGATAACTGAGGCGAGTTTATCAAAGCCTTGATCATTTGTTTGTAAATGACTGTTCAGCTGAACCACTTAGTGGGACTTTCTCTGCTACCAGACTGTTCACATGAACCACTTAGTGGGATTTTATCTGCTACTAGACTGTTCACATGAACCACTTAGTGGGACTTTCTCTGCTACCAGACTGTTCACCTGAACTACTTCGTGGGATTTTCTCTGCTACGCGATTATTACACCTTTGAAAATCCCTTTGATGAGTTTCGAGTTTTTCTATTCTCGGAGCTCCACCATGGGCCAGGTTTGTCTGGTGCTTGCCTGGTCAACCAGTCTGTTGCTGTTGGAGGCCCATATATCCATCACAGCCTGCTTGATCTGGCACCTAGTTAAGATACTTGTCCAGTTTCTTCTTGTAGATGAATGGTTCAGAGAACCGACACGTTGATAAATTAGACACGTGTGCAACTCTTGGGTATCTTTACTGATGAAGCCACTGTGTGGCGAAACGTTTCCTAAATAAAGATACCCAAGAGTTGTACATGTGTCTAATTTATCAGTTTCTTCTTGAAACTTCTACACTTGTTCCAGCAGTGCTTCTGATATCTTCTGGTAAAGTGTTAAATAGTTTGTAACCAGAGATGTTGAAGCAATATTCTGTTATTGTGCCCACAGCACTTCTGCCTTTCTTGGGGTTATTCTGCACTTCCTCTCATTCCAGTATCTCGTTATGGCAGTGTGAAAACTGATGACCCTCTTTTATTTTGTATACAGGATCCATTTTGAGTTGTATATTTTTTTGCACATCTGAGCAGCTGGAACTTATCAACACTGAACGTCATGTTGTTTTCCACTGCCTACTGCAAAACACTGCTTATATCTTCCTGTAATTTTTCAGTGTCTTCTACCAAGGTGACTTTTATGCTTATTTTGGTGCCATCTACAAATGATAATACAAAACTGTTGCTAGTGTTTTTATCTTCGTCTGCTGTGAAGATGAGAAACAGCAGAGGCGCCAGGACCGTGTCTTAAAGTACTGAATTTTTTGCCAAGCTAATGCTGGATTTTGCTGTTTACTACAACCCTTTGTGTTGGCATAAAGTTGAAAATCTATCTGCCTACCTTTCCCGTTATGCTTACGGTCCTCATTTTGTATGCAATCACCCCGTGATCACATTTGCCAAACGCCTTTGCAAAATCCGTGTTATTACTACCTACGTTTTTGTTTTCTTCCAACGCTTCTGCAAGTCTGCCATAGTGGTTTAGCAACTGTGATAAGTATGATCTTCTGTCTCTAAGACCACATTGGTCTGGGTTGTGTAGATTGTGTTGTTCCATAAAATTTATAATTTGGCATCTCATCAGTCTTTTGAAGACTTATAATGTGGGATGTTAGGGCTGCTGGTCGGTAATTTGAACTACCTCGTGCGACTCCATCAAAGTATTCATTTAAACTACTTTGTGGGACTATATTAAACTGTTCATCTGAACTACTTGGTGGGACTCCCTCTGCTATCTAGTTATTTTTTTTTTTATTTAAGGTTTTTCAGTTGAGATCACCGATAAGATTTTTGAGGCAGTGATTTTCGACTGGGAATTTAAATGTGGTGTTTTGCATCTGAGCTTCAATCTCACTGCTAGAACTTCGACTAGATCATCACTCCGAGAGCAGTAAGTCTCTCGAAACTCATCAAAGGTATATCTGTCTGGTACATAACGAACCTAGTGTTTCTAACGTATTAAGCAACTTCGGTGTAAACCCCCACCTGACAAGTACGAATAAAGTTCCTTGACATACATATAAACCAATACTTGTGTTAATTAAGAGCATAAGAAAGGAGGAACACTGCAGCAGGCCTACTGGCCCCATACTTGGCACGTCCTTGTTAAACCCAAACCCACTAAAAAATATTAGCCCAACCAATTATCAATGTTACCAAGGAACAAGCTTGGATACCTTTGTTAACTCGAGTGCAAGTTCCATTCAGATCCAACCCCTCTCACTCATAAGAACGTAAGAATGGAGTCTGATGGCAGAAGCAGAACATGTAAGTCTTGTGAACGTGGGCGAAGGTACCGACAATTATAGTATAATAGAAACTAGGAAGCAGTCAGGGCACTACCCCTTCATTATCCCAGGGATGATTGCCTGAGAGGCACCAAGCTTGGCGTTACAAACACAGGTGTAACGCAACCTTTCATTGTCAAGGTTTTGCCTTTAAACAAATCTTTATCAGGTCAGTGACTTTATCAGGAGTCTACCTGGAGGGCATTCCGGAGATCAACGCCCCCGCGGCCCGGTCCACGACCAGGCCTCCCGGTGGATCAGGGCCTGATCAACCAGGCTGTTACTGCTGGTCACAAGCAATCCAACGTACGAACCACAGTCCGACTGATCCGGCACCGTCTTTAGGTATCTGTCCAGCTCCCTCCTGAAGACAACCAGGGGCCTACCGGTAATGCCCCTTATTGCTGGTGGGAGGCTGTTGAACAGTCTTGGGCCCCACACACTTATTGCGTTTTCTCAGTGACGCCCCTACTTTTCACTGGGGGTACGTTGCATCGCCTGCCAAGTCTTTTGCTTTCGTATGGAGTGATTGCTGTGTGCATATTAGGGACCAGTCATTCCAAAATCTTCCAGGTGTAGATTATGATATATATCTCTCGCCTGCGTTCTAGTGAGTACAAGTCAAGTGCTTCCAGGAGTTCCCAGTAGTTAAGGTGTTTGATGGAACTTATACGTGCAGTCAAGGTTCTCTGTACATTATCCAGATCTGCAATTTCACCTGCCTTGAATGTTGATGTTAATGTACAGCAATATTCTAGCCTAGAGAGAACAAGGGATTTAAAAAGGATCATCATTGGCTTAGCATCTCTTGTCTTGAATGTTCTCATTATCTATCCTATCAGTTTCCTCGCAGATGTGATAGTGGCACTGTTGTGGTCCTTGAAGGTGAGATCCTCAGACATTACCACACCCAGGTCCTTCACATTACTTTTCCGCTCTATTGTGTGATTAGAGTTTGTAGTATACTCAGTTCTAGTTATTATTTCCTCCAGTTTTCCATAACGGAGTAGTTGGAATTTGTCTTCATTGAGCATCATATTGTTCTCTGTTGCCCATTGGAAAACTTGGTTTATATCTTCTTGGAGCTCTGCCGTGTCCTCAGTGGATGACACTCTCATGCAGATCCTAGTATCGTCTGCAAAAGATGATACAGTGCTGTGGTTTACATCTCTGTCTATGTCTGATATGAGAATAAGGAACAGGATAGGTGCGAGTACAGTGCCTTGTGGGACAGAGCTCTTCACTATGGCAGCATCTGATTTAACAAATAACCTGCACATAGGAAAAAGGAGCTTACGGCGACGTTTCGATCCGACTTGGACCATTTACAAAGCAACTGGTGACTTTGTAAATGGTCAAAGTCGGACCGAAACATCGTCGTAAGCTCCTTTCCTATGTGCGAGTTGTGTATTGTTCCAGTCACGATATTGTGCCTTTTTGTTATTCAGTGACTTTATCAAGTCACTGACTTGATAAAGCGAAATATTGAGCGAAATACTGCACCAATCGGAGGTTTCTCTGCACCTTTGCTATCTTCATCACGCTAATCCTTAAGCGCCAAGTTAGGCAGGACAGGCAGCCGCTACTCTTGCGTTGACGCATCCTTACCCTAGAACCCAGAAGCGATTCCATAACTTCAAGGTCTCTGGGGAGAGATGCCACTCTGAGGTACAAGAATCATGTCATCTAGGTCGAGCCTCCACCACCCACCTCCTGGAGGTACCACCACCACCCACATCCTGGAGGTACCATCACCACCCACCTCCTGGAGGTACCACCACCACCACCCACCTCCTGGAGGTACCACCACTACCCACCTGCTGGAGGTGCCACCACCGCCCAGCTGCTGGGGGTGCCACCATCGCCCAGCTCCCGGGGGTGCCACCATCGCCCACCTCCTGGAGGTACCACCACCGTCCACCTCCTGGAGATGCCACCACCGCCCAGCTCCTGGGGTGCCACCACCGCCCAGCTCCTGGAGTTGCCACCATCGCCCAGCTCCTGGAGTTGCCACCATCGCCCAGCTCCTGGAGTTGCCACCACCGCCCAGCTCCTGGAGTTGCCACCACCGCCCAGCTCCTGGAGTTGCCACCATCGCCCAGCTCCTGGAGTTGTCACCATCGCCCAGCTCCTGGAGTTGCCACCACCGCCCAGCTCCTGGAGTTGCCACCACCGCCCAGCTCCTGGAGTTGCCACCATCGCCCAGCTCCTGGAGTTGCCACCATCGCCCAGCTCCTGGAGTTGCCACCACCGCCCAGCTCCTGGAGTTGCCACCATCGCCCAGCTCCTGGAGTTGCCACCACCGCCCCGCTCCTGGAGTTGCCACGATCGCCCAGCTCCTGGAGTTGCCACCATCGCCCAGCTCCTGGAGTTGCCACCACCGCCCAGCTCCTGGAGTTGCCACCACCGCCCAGCTCCTGGAGTTGCCACCATCGCCCAGCTCCTGGAGTTGCCACCATCGCCCAGCTCCTGGAGTTGCCACCACCGCCCAGCTCCTGGAGTTGCCACCACCGCCCAGCTCCTGGAGTTGCCACCACCGCCCAGCTCCTGGAGTTGCCACCATCGCCCAGCTCCTGGAGTTGCCACCATCGCCCAGCTCCTGGAGTTGCCACCATCGCCCAGCTCCTGGAGTTGCCACCATCGCCCAGCTCCTGGAGTTGCCACCATCGCCCAGCTCCTGGAGTTGCCACCACCGCCCAGCTCCTGGAGTTGCCACCATCGCCCAGCTCCTGGAATTGCCACCATCGCCCAGCTCCTGGAGTTGCCACCATCGCCCAGCTCCTGGAGTTGCCACCATCGCCCAGCTCCTGGAGTTGCCACCACCGCCCAGCTCCTGGAGTTGCCACCATCGCCCAGCTCCTGGAGTTGCCACCATCGCCCAGCTCCTGGAGTTGCCACCACCGCCCAGCTCCTGGAGTTGCCACCATCGCCCAGCTCCTGGAGTTGCCACCATCGCCCAGCTCCTGGAGTTGCCACCATCGCCCAGCTCCTGGAGGTGCCACCATCGCCCAGCTCCTGGAGTTGCCACCATCGCCCAGCTCCTGGAGTTGCCACCATCGCCCAGCTCCTGGAGTTGCCACCATCGCCCAGCTCCTGGAGTTGCCACCATCGCCCAGCTCCTGGAGTTGCCACCATCGCCCAGCTCCTGGAGTTGCCACCACCGCCCAGCTCCTGGAGTTGCCACCATCGCTCAGCTCCTGGAGTTGCCACCATCGCCCAGCTCCTGGAGTTGCCACCATCGCCCAGCTCCTGGAGTTGCCACCACCGCCCAGCTCCTGGAGTTGCCACCATCGCCCAGCTCCTGGAGTTGCCACCATCGCCCAGCTCCTGGAGTTGCCACCATCGCCCAGCTCCTGGAGTTGCCACCACCGCCCAGCTCCTGGAGTTGCCACCATCGCCCAGCTCCTGGAGTTGCCACCACCGCCCAGCTCCTGGAGTTGCCACCATCGCCCAGCTCCTGGAGTTGCCACCATCGCCCAGCTCCTGGAGTTGCCACCATCGCCCAGCTCCTGGAGTTGCCACCATCGCCCAGCTCCTGGAGTTGCCACCATCGCCCAGCTCCTGGAGTTGCCACCACCGCCCAGCTCCTGGAGTTGCCACCATCGCCCAGCTCCTGGAGTTGCCACCATCGCCCAGCTCCTGGAGTTGCCACCATCGCCCAGCTCCTGGAGTTGCCACCACCGCCCAGCTCCTGGAGTTGCCACCACCGCCCAGCTCCTGGAGTTGCCACCACCGCCCAGCTCCTGGAGTTGCCACCATCGCCCAGCTCCTGGAGTTGCCACCATCGCCCAGCTCCTGGAGTTGCCACCATCGCCCAGCTCCTGGAGTTGCCACCACCGCCCAGCTCCTGGAGTTACCACCATCGCCCACCTACTGAAAGTGACACTAGATTTACACTCGTCAACAGGAGTGCTCCACGAGCTCTCTCCAGAGAAAGCAACATTCAAGTAATCTCTCGGAGACACCAGACCTGCCTAAACCGTGCGTTCCTGAGCACTTTAAGAATACCCCTTATACACATAGGGTTTCGCTACCCTTGGATGGCACGTCAGAAGCCTATTTACCCGAGGGTTTCCAAGCAGCTGCTGTCCTCTGACGAGGAAGCACTGCATGTTGGGGACGCCCTAGATCCACTTTCATTTACACTCGTACCATTACCCAGAGGGCAGTCAGGCAGGCTGATGCTGCTGCTCCTTTACAGGGAATGATACTGAGTGTCCCTTGACAGTGTCTTGTTGCTTCGCTGGAGAGTACGCTCCTCTTGATGCTATAGCCAGAGGAACATTAAAATGGTATAAAATACCGACAGGTTGTTAGGTAAGACACATATGCAACAGTTAGGTATCTTTATTATGAAACGTTTCGCCTACACAGTAGGCTTCTTCAGTCAAGTACAGAAAAGTTGATAGAAGCAGAAGATACTTGAAGACGATGTAATCAGTCCATCACCCTTAAAGTTTTGAGGTGGTCAGTCCCTCAGTCTGGAGAAGAGCATTGTTCCATAGTATGAAACAATATGGAGAAGAAGTGACAGGATGGAGCTTTTATAGCGCCAGGAGGTGAGACGTAGGCCACTAGGAGAGGTAAGAACTCAGATGTTGAAAGGTTAGGTCCCTCTCAAACCCAGCCCCTCTCACTAGTGGAAGTTGTCGAAGTTGATTGCAGGTCTGTACCAAGATACCCTTGTGTTGCAGTGTCTGACAGATTGAACATTAAAATGGTATAAAATACCGACAGGTTGTTAGGTAAGACACATATGCAACAGTTAGGTATCTTTATTATGAAACGTTTCGCCTACACAGTAGGCTTCTTCAGTCAAGTACAGAAAAGTTGATAGAAGCAGAAGATACTTGAAGACGATGTAATCAGTCCATCACCCTTAAAGTTTTGAGGTGGTCAGTCCCTCAGTCTGGAGAAGAGCATTGTTCCATAGTATGAAACAATATGGAGAAGAAGTGACAGGATGGAGCTTTTATAGCGCCAGGAGGTGAGACGTAGGCCACTAGGAGAGGTAAGAACTCAGATGTTGAAAGGTTAGGTCCCTCTCAAACCCAGCCCCTCTCACTAGTGGAAGTTGTCGAAGTTGATTGCAGGTCTGTACCAAGATACCCTTGTGTTGCAGTGTCTGACAGATTGACTGAGGGACTGACCACCTCAAAACTTTAAGGGTGATGGACTGATTACATCGTCTTCAAGTATCTTCTGCTTCTATCAACTTTTCTGTACTTGACTGAAGAAGCCTACTGTGTAGGCGAAACGTTTCATAATAAAGATACCTAACTGTTGCATATGTGTCTTACCTAACAACCTGTCGGTATTTTATACCATTTTAATGTTCAATCTGTCAGACACTGCAACACAAGGGTATCTTGGTACAGACCTGCAATCAACTTCGACAACTTCCACTAGTGAGAGGGGCTGGGTTTGAGAGGGACCTAACCTTTCAACATCTGAGTTCTTACCTCTCCTAGTGGCCTACGTCTCACCTCCTGGCGCTATAAAAGCTCCATCCTGTCACTTCTTCTCCATATTGTTTCATACTATGGAACAATGCTCTTCTCCAGACTGAGGGACTGACCACCTCAAAACTTTAAGGGTGATGGACTGATTACATCGTCTTCAAGTATCTTCTGCTTCTATCAACTTTTCTGTACTTGACTGAAGAAGCCTACTGTGTAGGCGAAACGTTTCATAATAAAGATACCTAACTGTTGCATATGTGTCTTACCTAACAACCTGTCGGTATTTTATACCATTTTAATGTTCAATCTGTCAGACACTGCAACACAAGGGTATCTTGGTACAGACCTGCAATCAACTTCGACAACTTCCACTAGTGAGAGGGGCTGGGTTTGAGAGGGACCTAACCTTTCAACATCTGAGTTCTTACCTCTCCTAGTGGCCTACGTCTCACCTCCTGGCGCTATAAAAGCTCCATCCTGTCACTTCTTCTCCATATTGTTTCATACTATGGAACAATGCTCTTCTCCAGACTGAGGGACTGACCACCTCAAAACTTTAAGGGTGATGGACTGATTACATCGTCTTCAAGTATCTTCTGCTTCTATCAACTTTTCTGTACTTGACTGAAGAAGCCTACTGTGTAGGCGAAACGTTTCATAATAAAGATACCTAACTGTTGCATATGTGTCTTACCTAACAACCTGTCGGTATTTTATACCATTTTAATGTTCAATCTGTCAGACACTGCAACACAAGGGTATCTTGGTACAGACCTGCAATCAACTTCGACAACTTCCACTAGTGAGAGGGGCTGGGTTTGAGAGGGACCTAACCTTTCAACATCTGAGTTCTTACCTCTCCTAGTGGCCTACGTCTCACCTCCTGGCGCTATAAAAGCTCCATCCTGTCACTTCTTCTCCATATTGTTTCATACTATGGAACAATGCTCTTCTCCAGACTGAGGGACTGACCACCTCAAAACTTTAAGGGTGATGGACTGATTACATCGTCTTCAAGTATCTTCTGCTTCTATCAACTTTTCTGTACTTGACTGAAGAAGCCTACTGTGTAGGCGAAACGTTTCATAATAAAGATACCTAACTGTTGCATATGTGTCTTACCTAACAACCTGTCGGTATTTTATACCATTTTAATGTTCAATCTGTCAGACACTGCAACACAAGGGTATCTTGGTACAGACCTGCAATCAACTTCGACAACTTCCACTAGTGAGAGGGGCTGGGTTTGAGAGGGACCTAACCTTTCAACATCTGAGTTCTTACCTCTCCTAGTGGCCTACGTCTCACCTCCTGGCGCTATAAAAGCTCCATCCTGTCACTTCTTCTCCATATTGTTTCATACTATGGAACAATGCTCTTCTCCAGACTGAGGGACTGACCACCTCAAAACTTTAAGGGTGATGGACTGATTACATCGTCTTCAAGTATCTTCTGCTTCTATCAACTTTTCTGTACTTGACTGAAGAAGCCTACTGTGTAGGCGAAACGTTTCATAATAAAGATACCTAACTGTTGCATATGTGTCTTACCTAACAACATAGCCAGAGGAAGAGGGTATATGCGAGTGAGGCAGGAAGGGTCCAGACACACTGGGTGTTGATAAATTATACACTTGTACAATGTATTTGGGAATCTTTATTTTGGAAACGTTTCACCACGCAGTGGCTTCTTCAGTCCAATATAGAGAAACGTGAAATTGAGTCATATGTGCAACATCTGGGTATCTTTATTGTAGACGTTTCGCCATCCAGTGGCTTTATCAATACAAATTCCAGAACATAACTTGAAGACAGGAGAACTATGTACAGAAGACGAGGTAATCAGTCCCTCAACCTAGCAGTAGGTGCGAAGAGCACCATAGTCGTGGAGATTCTGAAGCAGAAGCAAAGCGCCTGACGCTTATATAGTAACGTCAGGCGGAAATGGGACGGGTAGCAGACGAGGGCATAGTCACTGGTAGGCGGGATTCCCCAGTGGAAGTAGGTCCTACCCAAAGAGATGGGTTAGTTGTAGTAGTAGTTGT
>NC_091350.1:12379008-12414008 GCF_038502225.1 Cherax quadricarinatus | reverse complement strand
TCAGTGTTAAGAAGGTTGTTCAGTGTTAAGAAGGTTGTTCAGTGTTAAGAAGGTTGTTCAGTGTTAAGAAGGTTGTTCAGTGTTGAGAAGGTTGTTCAGTGTTAAGAAGGTTGTTCAGTGTTAAGAAGGTTGTTCAGTGTTAAGAAGGTTGTTCAGTGTTGAGAAGGTTGTTCAGTGTTAAGAAGGTTGTTCAGTGTTAAGAAGGTTGTTCAGTGTTAAGAAGGTTGTTCAGTGTTGAGAAGGTTGTTCAGTGTTAAGAAGGTTGTTCAGTGTTGAGAAGGTTGTTCAGTGTTAAGAAGGTTGTTCAGTGTTAAGAAGGTTGTTCAGTGTTAAGAAGGTTGTTCAGTGTTGAGAAGGTTGTTCAGTGTTGAGAAGGTTGTTCAGTGTTGAAAAGTTGTTCAGTGTTGAGAAGGTTGTTCAGTGTTGAGAAGGTTGTTCAGTGTTAAGAAGGTTGTTCAGTGTTGAGAAGGTTGTTCAGTGTTGAGAAGGTTGTTCAGTGTTGAGAAGGTTGTTCAGTGTTGAGAAGGTTGTTCAGTGTTAAGAAGGTTGTTCAGTGTTGAGAAGGTTGTTCAGTGTTGAGAAGGTTGTTCAGTGTTAAGAAGGTTGTTCAGTGTTAAGAAGGTTGTTCAGTGTTGAGAAGGTTGTTCAGTGTTGAGAAGGTTGTTCAGTGTTAAGAAGGTTGTTCAGTGTTAAGAAGGTTGTTCAGTGTTGAGAAGGTTGTTCAGTGTTAAGAAGGTTGTTCAGTGTTAAGAAGGTTGTTCAGTGTTGAGAAGGTTGTTCAGTGTTAAGAAGGTTGTTCAGTGTTAAGAAGGTTGTTCAGTGTTAAGAAGGTTGTTCAGTGTTGAGAAGGTTGTTCAGTGTTAAGAAGGTTGTTCAGTGTTAAGAAGGTTGTTCAGTGTTGAGAAGGTTGTTCAGTGTTAAGAAGGTTGTTCAGTGTTAAGAAGGTTGTTCAGTGTTAAGAAGGTTGTTCAGTGTTAAGAAGGTTGTTCAGTGTTAAGAAGGTTGTTCAGTGTTAAGAAGGTTGTTCAGTGTTAAGAAGGTTGTTCAGTGTTAAGAAGGTTGTTCAGTGTTAAGTAGGTTGTTCAGTGTTAAGAAGGTTGTTCAGTGTTAAGAAGGTTGTTCAGTGTTAAGAAGGTTGTTCAGTGTTAAGAAGGTTATGCATTGTTGAGAAGGTTGTTCAGTGTTAAGAAGGTTGTTCAGTGTTAAGAAGGTTGTTCAGTGTTAAGAAGGTTGTTCAGTGTTAAGAAGGTTATGGATTGTTGAGAAGGTTGTTCAGTTTTAAGAAGGTTGTTCAGTGTTAAGAAGGTTGTTCAGTGTTAAGAAGGTTGTTCAGTGTTAAGAAGGTTGTTCAGTGTTAAGAAGGTTGTTCAGTGTTAAGAAGGTTGTTCAGTGTTAAGAAGGTTGTTCAGTGTTAAGAAGGTTGTTCAGAGTGTTAACAAGGTTGTTCAGTGTTAAGAAGGTTGTTCAGTGTTAAGAAGGTTGTTCAGTGTTAAGAAGGTTGTTCAGTGTTAAGAAGGTTGTTCAGTGTTAAGGTTGTTCAGTGTTAAGAAGGTTGTTCAGTGTTAAGAAGGTTGTTCAGAGTGTTAAGAAGGTTGTTCAGTGTTAAGAAGGTTGTTCAGTGTTAAGAAGGTTGTTCAGTGTTAAGAAGGTTGTTCAGTGTTAAGAAGGTTGTTCAGTGTTAAGAAGGTTGTTCAGTGTTGAGAAGGTTGTTCAGTGTTGAGAAGGTTGTTCAGTGTTAAGAAGGTTGTTCAGTGTTAAGAAGGTTGTTCAGTGTTAAGAAGGTTGTTCAGAGTGTTAACTAGGCTGTTCAGTGTTAAGAAGGTTGTTCAGAGTGTTAACTAGGCTGTTCAGTGCTAAGAAGGTTGTTCAGTGTTGAGAAGGTTGTTCAGTGTTAAGAAGGTTCTTCAGTGTTAAGAAGGTTGTTCAGAGTGTTAACTAGGCTGTTCAGTGTTAAGAAGGTTGTTCAGTGTTAAGAAGGTTGTTCAGTGTTAACAAGGTTGTTCAGTGATAAGAAGGTTGTTCAGAGTGTTAACTAGGTTGTTCAGTGATAAGAAGGTTGTTCAGTGTTAACTAGGTTGTTCAGTGTTAAGAAGGTTGTTCAGTTTGTTAACAAGGTTGTTCAGTGATAAGAAGGTTGTTCAGAGTGTTAACAAGGTTGTTCAGTGATAAGAAGGTTGCTCAGAGTGTTAACAAGGTTGTTCAGTGATAGGAAGGTTGTTCAGAGTGTTAACTAGGTTGTTCAGTGTTAAGAAGGTTGTTCAGAGTGTTAACAAAGTTGTTCAGTGTTAAGAAGGTTGTTCAGTGTTAAGAAGTTTGTTCAGTGTGTTAACAAAGTTGTTCAGTGTTAAGAAGGTTGTTCAGTGTTAAGAAGGTTGTTCAGAGTGTTAACAAGGTTGTTCAGTGTTAAGAAGGTTGTTCAGTGTTAAGAAGGTTGTTCAGTGTTAAGAAGGTTGTTCAGAGTGTTAACAAGGTTGTTCAGTGTTAAGAAGGTTGTTCAGTGTTAAGAAGGTTGTTCAGAGTGTTAACAAGGTTGTTCAGTTAAGAAGGTTGTTCAGTGATAAGAAGGTTGTTCAGAGTGTTAACTAGGTTGTTCAGTGTTAAGAAGGTTGTTGAGTGTTAAGAAGGTTGTTCAGAGTGTTAACTAGGTTGTTCAGTGTTAAGAAGGTTGTTCAGTGTTAAGAAGGTTGTTCAGAGTGTTAACAAGGTTGTTCAGTGTTAAGAAGGTTGTTCAGTGTTAAGAAGGATGTTCAGTGTTAAGAAGGTTGTTCAGTGTAAAGAAGGTTGTTCAGTGTTAAGAAGGTTGTTCAGTGTTAAGAAGGTTGTTCAGTGTAAAGAAGGTTGTTCAGTGTTAAGAAAGTTGTTCAGTGTTAAGAAGGTTGTTCAGAGTGTTAACAAGGTTGTTCAGTGTTAAGAAGGTTGTTCAGTGTTAAGAAGGTTGTTCAGTGTTAAGAAGGTTGTTCAGTGTTAAGAAGGTTGTTCAGAGTTAAGAAGGTTGTTCAGAGTGTT
Organism: Cherax quadricarinatus; assembly: GCF_038502225.1. Taxonomy (NCBI): domain Eukaryota; kingdom Metazoa; phylum Arthropoda; class Malacostraca; order Decapoda; family Parastacidae; genus Cherax; species Cherax quadricarinatus. Next base: position 12,411,002 of record NC_091350.1, on the reverse strand, counting down.
AACAAGGTTCTTCAGTGTTAAGAAGGTTGTTCAGTGTTAAGAAGGTTGTTCAGTGTTAAGAAGGTTGTTCAGAGTGTTAACAAGGTTGTTCAGTTAAGAAGGTTGTTCAGTGATAAGAAGGTTGTTCAGAGTGTTAACTAGGTTGTTCAGTGTTAAGAAGGTTGTTCAGTGTTAAGAAGGTTGTTCAGAGTGTTAACAAGGTTGTTCAGTTAAGAAGGTTGTTCAGTGATAAGAAGGTTGTTCAGAGTGTTAACTAGGTTGTTCAGTGTTAAGAAGGTTGTTCAGTGTTAAGAAGGTTCTTCAGTGTTAAGAAGGTTGTTCAGTGTTAAGAAGGTTGTTCAGTGTTAAGAAGGTTGTTCAGTGTTAAGAAGGTTGTTCAGTGTTAAGAAGGTTGTTCAGAGTGTTAACAAGGTTGTTCAGTGTTAAGAAGGTTGTTCAGTGTTAAGAAGGTTGTTCAGAGTGTTAACAAGGTTGTTCAGTTAAGAAGGTTGTTCAGTGATAAGAAGGTTGTTCAGAGTGTTAACTAGGTTGTTCAGTGCTAAGAAGGTTGTTCAGTGTTAAGAAGGTTGTTCAGTGTTAACTAGGTTGTTCAGTGTTAAGAAGGTTGTTCAGTGTCAAGAAGGTTGTTCAGAGTGTTAACAAGGTTGTTCAGTGTTAAGAAGGTTGTTCAGTGTTAAGAAGGTTGTTCAGTGTTAAGAAGGTTGTTCAGTGTTAAGAAGGTTGTTCAGTGTTAAGAAGGTTGTTCAGAGTGTTAAGAAGGTTGTTGAGTGTTAAGAAGGTTGTTCAGTGTTAAGAAGGTTGTTCAGTGTTAAGAAGGTTGTTCAGTGTTAAGAAGGTTGTTCAGTGTTAAGAAGGTTGTTCAGTGTTAAGAAGGTTGTTCAGTGTTAAGAAGGTTGTTCAGTGTTAAGAAGGTTGTTCAGTGTTAAGAAGGTTGTTCAGTGTTAAGAAGGTTGTTCAGTGTTAAGAAGGTTGTTGAGTGTTAAGAAGGTTGTTCAGTGTTAAGAAGGTTGTTCAGTGTTAAGAAGGTTGTTCAGTGTTAAGAAGGTTGTTCAGAGTGTTAAGAAGGTTGTTGAGTGTTAAGAAGGTTGTTCAGTGTTAAGAAGGTTGTTCAGTGTTAAGAAGGTTGTTCAGTGTTAAGAAGGTTGTTCAGTGTTAAGAAGGTTGTTCAGTGTTAAGAAGGTTGTTCAGTGTTAAGAAGGTTGTTCAGTGTTAAGAAGGTTGTTCAGTGTTAAGAAGGTTGTTCAGTGTTAAGAAGGTTGTTCAGTGTTAAGAAGGTTGTTCAGTGTTAAGAAGGTTGTTCAGTGTTAAGAAGGTTGTTGAGTGTTAAGAAGGTTGTTCAGTGTTAAGAAGGTTGTTCAGTGTTAAGAAGGTTGTTCAGTGTTAAGAAGGTTTTTGAGTGTTAAGAAGGTTGTTCAGTGTTAAGAAGGTTGTTCAGAGTGTTAAGAAGGTTGTTCAGTGTTAAAAAGGTTGTTCAGTGTTAAGAAGGTTGTTCAGAGTGTTAAGAAGGTTGTTCAGTGTTAAGAAGGTTGTTCAGTGTTAAGAAGGTTGTTCAGAGTGTTAAGAAGGTTGTTCAGTGTTAAGAAGGTTGTTCAGTGTTAAGAAGGTTGTTCAGTGTTTAGAAGGTTGTTCAGAGTGTTAAGAAGGTTGTTCAGTGTTAAGAAGGTTGTTGAGTGTTGTGGTGGTGGTGATGGTTCAGTAACCACTACAGTTGTCAACAAGGTGCTACGTTACCTAGTAGTCAAGTCACTCAGTAAGTCAGTCAACACTGTTAATAATGTCTACCCTCGGCTCCACATCTACCATCATCATGGCAACAAAAAATACATAAATTACATTTTACTCCCGAAAATTATCTTCCTGTACATTTTTTCAACGGTTTTCATGAAGCTGTTTGTTTCTGGACAGTAGTTACGTTCTGTTGTCTATTTCTCAATTGCTCTCGTTATTCCCTATACTTCACTCTATTGAGTTTACACTATTCAGCAAATTCCCTTGGATTTCTCTCCTCCTTCATTTATATTATAAGCTAGTAAAGTGTAATAACAACATTTCAAACAAATCAAGGAACAGGTCAGTGTGTTAACAACTTATTAATCAGCTGGCCCAGTAGTTAACGCACAAGCCTGTGAGTTTTAGGATTCACTTGTCATGGTTCAACCTCCACCCGTTCCTTGATTACTGTGGCGTATTTCCACTGAGAATCTTATGTTCCAGCCCAACATGTAGTACACAGCAGTAGACTAACACCACCGTATCTAGTCACTGGTAGGTGAACAAGGGCAGAGTGTATTAGGAGATTTATCCATCAGCCTTTCCTCGCCCAGGACTGAACCTGAGTCAATCCTGCATCCTACCAGGATACCTACTATTTTCACTATCCTGTAATAATTTATCTGTTTCTTCTCTCTCTGTATATTCCTTGATTATATTTTGTTTCTTGTTAGTGTTTCATCAATATTTTGCCATGCTTCGTTCAAGAGGACAAGGATATTCACACAGAAAGTGTATGGCTCTCAGTATATATATTGTGTAACTTTAATCTCCATTTTAGGGATTAAAATGTTCTTGACTGGTGGTGAACAGGTGGCAAGCAGCCTTCATGACCCTCGTGTAGTCGACAGGCTTAAACCCCATTCATTAATCAATCAACTAACGGGAAGTATCTTGATGCTGGTGAAGGGCTCTTAATCTAAGGTAGGAGAGTTCCAATATTTGAAAGCACGCCTCACCGTCCAGACTAGGAGAGAGTAAACACTCCCTCCATCACCTTTATCACAACCACAAGGGCACGTATCATGACGCACATACATTACCTGCGTTATACAAGCATCAAGTGTTTATAACTGAACCATAAGATAATCGCTGATATTTCAAAGAGGCAACGTTATAGCATTTTATGAATATAAACGATAATGTTAAAAAAAATGTGAATTACGTTAGTAAAAAAGTAACATTACTTGGATGTTGTAGGTAAGTTAAGAGATGGGTGGCCCTCGGTGTCACCGCTGTCCTGGTAAGAACCTCTGTAAACACTGATTGTTGTTCTTCACTAATGTCAGCCCACCATTTAGGTGTAGAAGTCTTCAAGAGGAAGCTGGACAAGTATCTTCACCAGGTGCCGGGTCAACCAGGCTGTGATGGATTTCTAGGCCTGTCGGCCTCCAGCAGTAATAGCCTGGTTGACCAGGCTAGCACCAGACGAGCCTGGCCCATGGCCGGGTTCCGGGAGTAGAAAGACTCTCGAAACTCATCAAAGGTACATCAAAGGTAGGTCAAACAAAATCTGTTAATAGTATTAGGTATCAGCGCCCCCGAGACCCGGTCTCAGACCAGATCTACTGAATTAGAAAGTAAATATTACAAGAAGAAGAACTATGAAGAACAAAGATACGTGTATAATAAATGTCGGTAGAAATTTGTAAAATTTACCTGCAATCTTACATGTTCATAAAGCAGGAGGTAAACATCAGTAATCCTGCCAGAGTGTACAACGTTTAACAAGCTTCCGTTTCACACTACAAATCTATAATCTTTATACAACGTTTGTTTTACTCCTCGACTCAGCGTCATTTTCTGATTGTTCCCTGAAACTTTAAAAATTATTTATTATAGGTGAGAGTAGAGTAAATTAGGTTAGGTTAGAGTAGGCTTGGGTAGGGAAGGCTAGAATGTGGTTAGGGGAAGGGTAGGAAGGGTTGGGTAGGTAAGGGTAGGGTTGGGTATGGGAGGAGAGGGTAGACTTTAGTAGTGAAGGGGAAGGTATATTTAACAAATTTAGTTTCAAAAATCAAAACATTAACTGGGAGCAAATAACTGATGTGGTTAGTGGAATCTGCTGGAAAGATTTAAACCAATGTCTGAAGATGATACCTTGAATTTCGAGTCTTTCTACTCACGGAGCCCGGCCATGGGTCAGGTTCGTCTGGTGCTTGACTGGTCAACTAGACTGTTGCTGCTGGAGGCCTGTTACCCCACATATCCACCACAGTATGGTTGATCTCGCACCTGGTGAGCATACTTGTCCAGTTTCGTCTTGAAGACTTCTACACTTGTTCCAGCAGTGTTTCTGATATCTTCTGGTAAGAGGATGTTGAATAATCACGAGCTCCGTATGTTGATACAGTGTTCCCTTACTGTGTCCACCGCACCCCTGCTTTTTACTGGGTTTATTTTGAACTTCCTCCCATATCTCTCGCTCCAGTAAGTTGTTATGGCAGTGTGCAGATTTGGGACCAGGCCCTCGAGTACTTTCCAGGTATATATTGTCACATATTTCTCTCTCCTCCACTCCAGTGAGTACATACTGAAGACTTTAAGGTGTTCCCAGTAATTTAAATACTTTACTGGCTCTATGTGGACCGTAAACGATCTCTATCTGTACCAGCTCTGATATTTCTCCTGCCCTGAACGGAGCCGTTAGTACTGAACAATATTCCAAATGAGGGAGCACTAGCGATTTGAAAAGGGTCACCATTGGCATTATTTCCTTTGTTTTGAAGGTTCTCAATACCCACCCCCGTCATCCTCCTGGCTGTCGTGACCTTCGTCACCGGGAAATGGAAAACATTAAGCTCAAGCTGAACGTATCATACAAGGTCCAGGACAGACAGAGGCAACAAAAAGCCATAAATGAAACTGAAAGAAATCGTAATTACTTTTTCTCAAATATAAATCCCAGAACAAAAACCAAACCCAATATCAAAGAGATGGAACCCACACTGATGACAATAGAAGTAATGAGTGAAATACTGTAGTTACAATATGGCTCCGTGATCAGTAAGTCATTAATCAGTCTAAAGTTTGACTGACAATCCAAATGAGTTTTTCATGGCTGAGACTTTAAAACCCTGCCGACATCTCTATTATGTTTTGACATAACTCTAATCCCACTTGACTTGGAGAACCATCGATTGCATGTCCCTGCACCCTGACCCAGACCATGACTCATGGAATTTCATACTGATCAAGAACTGCAAGAAACCATCATCTCGTACCTTGAATATTCTGTGGAGGAGGAACTTGAACACAGGAATCACCCCACAGTCCTTAACTAACACTGGCATAGTCCAACTCCACAAAGATGATAGTAAAGCAATCACAAATATTTATAGACCGATAGCGCTGACGTTCCACAGTTATCAAAATCCTAGAGCAAGATTGCTAATCACATGAAATCTCAACAAATACACAATCCAGAGCAATATGGGATTAGGGCAGGTTGCTTCTGCCTCTCGCAGCTGCTTGACCGTTACTATATGGTCTTAGATGTCGCGGAAGAAATACAAAATGCAGCTGGAGTTTACAATGACTTTCCAAACGCCTTTGACAAGTGTGAACATGGTGTAATAGCTCATAAAATGTGTACAAAAGGAATAACCGGAAAAGTGGGTGGATGGATAATTAATTTTCTAACGAACAGAACCCAGAGTGTAACAGTAAATAGAGTTAAATCAGAGGCTGACACATTGAAAAGCTGTGTTCCCCGAGGACCAGTACTGGCCCGTTTCCTTCCTCATACTCATATCCTACACAGACACATAAATCATAGCACCTTGTCTTTCTTTGCAGACGATACTAGAATCTGTAAGAGAGTGGCAGCCAATGAGGACCCAGCAAACCTCCAAGCTGATATAAACAATGTGGGCCACTGACAACAATATGATGTTTAATGACGACAAATTTCCGTTATTCCGTTATGGAAAGACTGAGGAAATAACGACTGAAAACAGAGTATAAAACGAACTCAAATCACTTAACAGGGTGTATTAATAATGTGAGAGACCTTGGAGTGATTATGTCAGATCTCACCTACAAGGATCACAACACTTATTATTACAGCCGCACGAAAAATGCTAGACTGGATAACTAGAACCTTCAAAACAAGGGATATCAAGCCAATGATGATACTCTTAATGTCCCTTGTTCTCTCCAGGCTGGAGTACTTTTGTACTCTAACAACTCCGTTCACAGCAGGCGAAATTATAGACCTGAAGAATGTGCAGTGAACCTTCACTGCTCACATAGACTGATTCTGTCAAAAATCTAAAATCCTAAATTACTGTGGACATCTGAAGTCCCTCAGTCTGTGCATTACAACCTACACCTGGAAAATTCTAGGATTGGTTTCAAATCTGCACGCAAATCATTTCCCGTGAAAGTAAAAGGCTTTGTAAACAGTGCAAAATGTCCCAATGAAAAGTAAGAATGAACGAGTACACTAAGAGAAAAAACCTAATTAATGTGAAGTGATGAAGACTTTTCAACTTGCTCCCGTCATACACACGGTGAAGCACCAACAGACCCCTGGATGTCTTCAAGACCCCTGGATGTCTTCAAGACCCCTGGATGTCTTCAAGACCCCTGGCTGTCTTCAAGACCCCTGGCTGTCTTCAAGACCCCTGGATGTCTTCAAGACCCCTGGATGTCTTCAAGACCCCTGGATGTCTTCAAGACCCCTGGCTGTCTTCAAGACCCCTGGCTGTCTTCAAGACCCCTGGATGTCTTCAAGACCCCTGGCTGTCTTCAAGACCCCTGGCTGTCTTCAAGACCCCTGGCTGTCTTCAAGACCCCTGGCTGTCTTCAAGACCCCTGGATGTCTTCAAGACCCCTGGATGTCTTCAAGACCCCTGGCTGTCTTCAAGACCCCTGGCTGTCTTCAAGACCCCTGGATGTCTTCAAGACCCCTGGATGTCTTCAAGACCCCTGGCTGTCTTCAAGACCCCTGGCTGTCTTCAAGACCCCTGGATGTCTTCAAGACCCCTGGATGTCTTCAAGACCCCTGGATGTCTTCAAGACCCCTGGCTGTCTTCAAGACCCCTGGCTGTCTTCAAGACCCCTGGATGTCTTCAAGACCCCTGGCTGTCTTCAAGACCCCTGGCTGTCTTCAAGACCCCTGGCTGTCTTCAAGACCCCTGGCTGTCTTCAAGACCCCTGGATGTCTTCAAGACCCCTGGATGTCTTCAAGACCCCTGGCTGTCTTCAAGACCCCTGGCTGTCTTCAAGACCCCTGGATGTCTTCAAGACCCCTGGATGTCTTCAAGACCCCTGGATGTCTTCAAGACCCCTGGCTGTCTTCAAGACCCCTGGCTGTCTTCAAGACCCCTGGATGTCTTCAAGACCCCTGGCTGTCTTCAAGACCCCTGGCTGTCTTCAAGACCCCTGGATGTCTTCAAGACCCCTGGCTGTCTTCAAGACCCCTGGATGTCTTCAAGACCCCTGGCTGTCTTCAAGACCCCTGGCTGTCTTCAAGACCCCTGGATGTCTTCAAGACCCCTGGCTGTCTTCAAGACCCCTGGATGTCTTCAAGACCCCTGGCTGTCTTCAAGACCCCTGGCTGTCTTCAAGACCCCTGGATGTCTTCAAGACCCCTGGCTGTCTTCAAGACCCCTGGCTGTCTTCAAGGCCCCTGGATGTCTTCAAGACCCCTGGCTGTCTTCAAGACCCCTGGCTGTCTTCAAGACCCCTGGATGTCTTCAAGACCCCTGGCTGTCTTCAAGACCCCTGGCTGTCTTCAAGACCCCTGGCTGTCTTCAAGACCCCTGGCTGTCTTCAAGACCCCTGGCTGTCTTCAAGACCCCTGGATGTCTTCAAGGCCCCTGGCTGTCTTCAAGACCCCTGGCTGTCTTCAAGACCCCTGGCTGTCTTCAAGACCCCTGACTGTCTTCAAGACCCCTGGCTGTCTTCAAGACCCCTGGCTGTCTTCAAGACCCCTGGCTGTCTTCAAGACCCCTGGATGTCTTCAAGACCCCTGGCTGTCTTCAAGACCCCTGGCTGTCTTCAAGACCCCTGGCTGTCTTCAAGGCCCCTGGCTGTCTTCAAGACCCCTGGCTGTCTTCAAGACCCCTGGCTGTCTTCAAGACCCCTGGCTGTCTTCAAGACCCCTGGCTGTCTTCAAGACCCCTGGCTGTCTTCAAGACCCCTGGCTGTCTTCAAGACCCCTGGCTGTCTTCAAGACCCCTGGATGTCTTCAAGACCCCTGGCTGTCTTCAAGACCCCTGGCTGTCTTCAAGACCCCTGGCTGTCTTCAAGACCCCTGGCTGTCTTCAAGACCCCTGGATGTCTTCAAGGCCCCTGGCTGTCTTCAAGACCCCTGGCTGTCTTCAAGACCCCTGGCTGTCTTCAAGACCCCTGGCTGTCTTCAAGACCCCTGGCTGTCTTCAAGACCCCTGGCTGTCTTCAAGACCCCTGGCTGTCTTCAAGGCCCCTGGCTGTCTTCAAGACCCCTGGCTGTCTTCAAGGCCCCTGGCTGTCTTCAAGACCCCTGGCTGTCTTCAAGACCCCTGGCTGTCTTCAAGACCCCTGGCTGTCTTCAAGACCCCTGGCTGTCTTCAAGACCCCTGGCTGTCTTCAAGGCCCCTGGCTGTCTTCAAGACCCCTGGCTGTCTTCAAGACCCCTGGCTGTCTTCAAGACCCCTGGCTGTCTTCAAGACCCCTGGCTGTCTTCAAGACCCCTGGCTGTCTTCAAGACCCCTGGCTGTCTTCAAGGCCCCTGGCTGTCTTCAAGACCCCTGGCTGTCTTCAAGACCCCTGGCTGTCTTCAAGACCCCTGGCTGTCTTCAAGACCCCTGGCTGTCTTCAAGATCCCTGGCTGTCTTCAAGACCCCTGGCTGTCTTCAAGACCCCTGGCTGTCTTCAAGACCCCTGGCTGTCTTCAAGGCCCCTGGCTGTCTTCAAGACCCCTGGCTGTCTTCAAGACCCCTGGCTGTCTTCAAGACCCCTGGCTGTCTTCAAGACCCCTGGCTGTCTTCAAGATCCCTGGCTGTCTTCAAGACCCCTGGCTGTCTTCAAGACCCCTGGCTGTCTTCAAGACCCCTGGCTGTCTTCAAGACCCCTGGCTGTCTTCAAGACCCCTGGCTGTCTTCAAGACCCCTGGCTGTCTTCAAGACCCCTGGATGTCTTCAAGACCCCTGGCTGTCTTCAAGACCCCTGGATGTCTTCAAGACCCCTGGCTGTCTTCAAGACCCCTGGCTGTCTTCAAGACCCCTGGCTGTCTTCAAGACCCCTGGCTGTCTTCAAGACCCCTGGCTGTCTTCAAGACCCCTGGCTGTCTTCAAGACCCCTGGATGTCTTCAAGACCCCTGGCTGTCTTCAAGACCCCTGGATGTCTTCAAGACCCCTGGCTGTCTTCAAGACCCCTGGCTGTCTTCAAGACCCCTGGATGTCTTCAAGACCCCTGGCTGTCTTCAAGACCCCTGGATGTCTTCAAGACCCCTGGCTGTCTTCAAGACCCCTGGCTGTCTTCAAGACCCCTGGATGTCTTCAAGACCCCTGGCTGTCTTCAAGACCCCTGGCTGTCTTCAAGGCCCCTGGATGTCTTCAAGACCCCTGGCTGTCTTCAAGACCCCTGGCTGTCTTCAAGACCCCTGGATGTCTTCAAGACCCCTGGCTGTCTTCAAGACCCCTGGCTGTCTTCAAGACCCCTGGCTGTCTTCAAGACCCCTGGCTGTCTTCAAGACCCCTGGCTGTCTTCAAGACCCCTGGATGTCTTCAAGGCCCCTGGCTGTCTTCAAGACCCCTGGCTGTCTTCAAGACCCCTGGCTGTCTTCAAGACCCCTGACTGTCTTCAAGACCCCTGGCTGTCTTCAAGACCCCTGGCTGTCTTCAAGACCCCTGGCTGTCTTCAAGACCCCTGGATGTCTTCAAGACCCCTGGCTGTCTTCAAGACCCCTGGCTGTCTTCAAGACCCCTGGCTGTCTTCAAGGCCCCTGGCTGTCTTCAAGACCCCTGGCTGTCTTCAAGACCCCTGGCTGTCTTCAAGACCCCTGGCTGTCTTCAAGACCCCTGGCTGTCTTCAAGACCCCTGGCTGTCTTCAAGACCCCTGGCTGTCTTCAAGACCCCTGGCTGTCTTCAAGACCCCTGGATGTCTTCAAGACCCCTGGCTGTCTTCAAGACCCCTGGCTGTCTTCAAGACCCCTGGCTGTCTTCAAGACCCCTGGCTGTCTTCAAGACCCCTGGATGTCTTCAAGGCCCCTGGCTGTCTTCAAGACCCCTGGCTGTCTTCAAGACCCCTGGCTGTCTTCAAGACCCCTGGCTGTCTTCAAGGCCCCTGGCTGTCTTCAAGACCCCTGGCTGTCTTCAAGACCCCTGGCTGTCTTCAAGACCCCTGGCTGTCTTCAAGACCCCTGGCTGTCTTCAAGACCCCTGGATGTCTTCAAGACCCCTGGCTGTCTTCAAGACCCCTGGCTGTCTTCAAGACCCCTGGCTGTCTTCAAGACCCCTGGCTGTCTTCAAGACCCCTGGCTGTCTTCAAGACCCCTGGATGTCTTCAAGGCCCCTGGCTGTCTTCAAGACCCCTGGCTGTCTTCAAGACCCCTGGCTGTCTTCAAGACCCCTGACTGTCTTCAAGACCCCTGGCTGTCTTCAAGACCCCTGGCTGTCTTCAAGACCCCTGGCTGTCTTCAAGACCCCTGGATGTCTTCAAGACCCCTGGCTGTCTTCAAGACCCCTGGCTGTCTTCAAGACCCCTGGCTGTCTTCAAGGCCCCTGGCTGTCTTCAAGACCCCTGGCTGTCTTCAAGACCCCTGGCTGTCTTCAAGACCCCTGGCTGTCTTCAAGACCCCTGGCTGTCTTCAAGACCCCTGGCTGTCTTCAAGACCCCTGGCTGTCTTCAAGACCCCTGGCTGTCTTCAAGACCCCTGGATGTCTTCAAGACCCCTGGCTGTCTTCAAGACCCCTGGCTGTCTTCAAGACCCCTGGCTGTCTTCAAGACCCCTGGCTGTCTTCAAGACCCCTGGATGTCTTCAAGGCCCCTGGCTGTCTTCAAGACCCCTGGCTGTCTTCAAGACCCCTGGCTGTCTTCAAGACCCCTGGCTGTCTTCAAGACCCCTGGCTGTCTTCAAGACCCCTGGCTGTCTTCAAGACCCCTGGCTGTCTTCAAGACCCCTGGCTGTCTTCAAGGCCCCTGGCTGTCTTCAAGACCCCTGGCTGTCTTCAAGGCCCCTGGCTGTCTTCAAGACCCCTGGCTGTCTTCAAGACCCCTGGCTGTCTTCAAGACCCCTGGCTGTCTTCAAGACCCCTGGCTGTCTTCAAGACCCCTGGCTGTCTTCAAGGCCCCTGGCTGTCTTCAAGACCCCTGGCTGTCTTCAAGACCCCTGGCTGTCTTCAAGACCCCTGGCTGTCTTCAAGACCCCTGGCTGTCTTCAAGACCCCTGGCTGTCTTCAAGACCCCTGGCTGTCTTCAAGGCCCCTGGCTGTCTTCAAGAACCCTGGTTGTCTTCAAGACCACTGGCTGTCTTCAAGACGCCTGGCTGTCTTCAAGAACACTTGCTGTCTTCAAGACTAATGGCTGTCTTCATGACCCCTGGCTGTCTTCAGGAATGCTGGCTGTCTTCAAGGCCCCTGGCTGTCTTCAAGAATCCTGGCTCTCTTCAGGACAACTGGCTGTCTTCAAGACCCCTGGCTATCTTCAAGACCCATGCCTGTCTTCAAGATCACTGGCTGTCTTTAAGACCCCCTGGCTGTCTTTAAGACCTCTGGCTGTTTTCAAGACCCCTGGCTGTCTTCAAGACCTCTGGCTGTCTTCAAGACCCCTGGCTGTCTTCAAGACCCCTGGCTGTCTTCAAGACCCCTGGATGTCTTCAAGACCCCTGGCTGTCTTCAAGACCCCTGGCTGTCTTCAAGACCCCTGGCTGTCTTCAAGACCCCTGGCTGTCTTCAAGACCCCTGGCTGTCTTCAAGACCCCTGGCTGTCTTCAAGACCCCTGGCTGTCTTCAAGACCCCTGGCTGTCTTCAAGACCCCTGGCTGTCTTCAAGACCCCTGGATGTCTTCAAGACCCCTGGCTGTCTTCAAGACCCCTGGATGTCTTCAAGACCCCTGGCTGTCTTCAAGAAAGAACTAAATAAGTCTCTTAAGTCAGTCTCTGATGAGCCGAGCTGTGATGCTTACGTTGGACTTAGTGTATTTAGCACCAACAGCCTGGTTGATCAGGCCATCCACCAGGAGGCCTGGTTTGAGACCAGGCCGCGGGGGCACTGACCCTAGGAACACTCTCCAGGTAGTTTCCAGGTAAGTTGAGGTTAGGGTAAGGTTGGTTAGGATAGGAGAGGGTAAAATAGGATTGGGTAGGGCATCACAGAACAGGGTAAGGTAGGATAGGGTAGGGTATGATACGATAGAGTAGGGTAGGGTTGGACAGAGTAGGGTAGGATTGGGTAGGACAGGGTAGAGTACGGTAGAACTGGGTAGGGTAGAGTAGGGTAGGTTTGGGTAGGGTAGGATAGAATAGGGTAAGGTAGGATATGATAGAGAATAGGATAGGACAGAGTAGGGTAGGACTGGGTAGGATAGGATAGAGTAGGGTAGGATTGGGTAGAATAGGATAGATTAGGGTAGGACTGGGTAGGGTAGGATAGAGTAGGGTAGGATAGGGTAGATTAGGATAGGACTGGGTAGGGTAGGATAGAGTAGGGTAGGATAGGGTAGATTAGGATAGGACTAGGTAGGGTAGGATAGGGTAGATTAAGATAGGACTGGGTAGGGTAGGATAGAGTAGGGTAGGATAGGGTAGATTAGGGTAGGACTGGGTAGGGTAGGATAGAGTAGGTAGGATAAGGTAGATTAGGGTAGGACTAGGTAGGGTAGGATAGAGTAGGGTAGGATAGGGTAGATTAGGGTAGGACTAGGTAGGGTAGGATAGAGTAGGGTAGGATAGGGTAGATTAGGGTAGGACTAGGTAGGGCAGGATACAGTAGGGTAGGATAGGGTAGATTAGGGTAAGACTAGGTAGGGTAGGATAGAGTAGCGTAGGATAGAGTAGGGTAGGATAGAGTAGGGTAGGATAGGGTAGGATAGAGTAGGGTAGGATAGGGTAGATTAGGGTAGGACTAGGTAGGGTAGGATAGAGTAGCGTAGGATAGAGTAGGGTAGGATAGAGTAGGGTAGGATAGAGTAGGGTAGGATAGAGTAGGGTAGGATAGAGTAGGGTAGGATAGAGTAGGGTAGGATAGAGTAGGGTAGGATAGAGTAGGGTAGGATAGAGTAGGGTAGGATAGAGTAGGGTAGGATAGAGTAGGGTAGGATAGAGTAGGGTAGGATAGAGTAGGGTAGGATAGAGTAGGGTAGGATAGAGTAGGGTAGGATAGAGTAGGGTAGGATAGAGTAGGGTAGGATAAGCAAGAGTTGCTTCTAGTTTTCATTGATCTTTTAGGTGTTTAAAGTGTCATATTGTTATTTTAATTTCTTAAGAAATTCCCAACGTCGGTTTCTTAACGTTTCCTGTAAACTGACAACTACTGTCCAGGTTAAGTAAGCATGAGTTAATTAAGTTACAAACACCTATAAATCTGTATATAATTAGCCATAATTAAATCAACAAATCAAGGGTCATGATAGCTCTGGCAACGATGTGGCTAAGTGTAACCAGGAAACGTTAAAATTTGCACGAATATGACACGTGCAGACTGCCTGCACAAGTCATACTCGAGCAGGCTGCCTGCACGAGTATGACTTACGCCTGCATACCTGCGGACGATGTGTAGTGGCTAGCGCCTCCTTGTGGACCCGGTGCCAGACCCAGCCTCAGACAATACTGCACTAACACACAGTAACAATGCTGATTTTTCTCTCAAAATGGATACCGCCTCTTCCGTGCCCCAATCTGTGTACTCAATGATTTAAGTTTAAGGAGGTGGAGACAGCTCCTGGCCCCGCCTCCTAGACCACTTTGATCGGCATCACTAACTTCTTACATCTTGGGCTTTATCATATCTACTCTTGAAGCTGTGTATTGATTTTGCCTCCACCACTGCCTTATCCAAGTCGTTACACTTTTCAACCAACCTGAGATTAAAGGAGTATAAGAATATTTCCTTACATCTCTATGGCTCATCTGTATCTTCAGCTCTGCCAGTGTTTCTTTGATCCTGGTCCTCTAAATTCAAACAGTCTGTCCCTATCCGCTGTATCAATTCCTCTTGTGTAAATGAATGTAGTAATCATGTCCTTCCTTGTCCTTTCCTCCTCTATGGTCGTCATTATTATTATTATTATAATAAAAAAGAAGCGCTAAGCCACAAGGGCTATACAGCGCTGCAGGGTAGGAAGGAAGCGAGGGCATCAGGTGGCAAAAGGGAGATGGATGAGTAATAGGTTACGGAGAACAGCGGGGCAGTGGATGGTGAAAGGAAAAAGGGCAGCAAGAGACTGAGCTAGAAAGGGCTGAGGGGAGTACGTAAGGTATCATCATCAGAGTTTGCGGAGTAAATCAGTCGTTGTCAAGAAGTCAATGAGAGAGTCAGGATTAAAGGAGAGTCCATCAGCAAGAAGGGAAGGTAAAGAGAGAGTAGTAGAACGAAGACGGCGTTGGAGGTAAATTCTGCATGCTCGTTGATAGAGAGGGCAGTCTAACAGAATGTGGCTAATCGATACTGGAACTTGACACTGCTCACAGAGAGGAACAGGGTGCCTCTCCATGAGATACCCGTGAGTAAGACGAGTGTGGCCAATGCGAAGACGGGAGAGAGTGGTCTCCCAACCACGGCACTGATGAGAAGAAGATGGCCAGTAACCTATGCTCGGTTTAATAGAATGAAGATTGTTACCGAGCAGAGTTGACCAACGTTGTTGCCAACGGGCGTGAAGGTGGGTAGCTATTGCAGCAAAATAGTCCAGAAATCGAACACCTCTGTAGGAAATTGGTAGGTTATGTACTGCTGACCGCGCAGCAGTGTCTGCCTGTTCATTGCCCTGTACGTCGACATGACCAGGGACCCAACAAAAAATAATATCTTTATGCTTCATAGAGATACTGCGTAGCCAAAGTTGGATACGGAGAACTAGGGGGTGAGATTTATCAAATTTTCGTATAGCCTGTAGAGCACTAAGGGAGTCTGAGACTACCACAAATGATGACACAGGCATAGATGCGATACGAATAAGTGCTGCAAGAATGGCATACAATTCAGCAGTAAAAATGCTAGCCGAAGATAGTAAATGCCCCCGCATGACACTGTCCGGAAACACTGCTGTGAATCCGACGCCGTCTGAAGACTTAGAGCCATCTGTGTACACAGCAATGGCATGAGAATGGGAGTGGAAGTGATCAAGAAAAAGAGAGCGGGAAGCCACCGTAGGCAGTTGAGCTTTCGAGCACGGGAGTGAGAAAGAACAGACCCGAACAGCTGGAATTTCCCAGGGGAGTAGGGAAAAGTGAGATGCTACATGAACATATAAAGGTGGTAACTGAAGGGAAGACAAGAGTGAATGTAGGCGAAGAGAAAAGGGACGGAGCAAACAGGGGCGGCGAACGAATAAAGAATGTCTACTAATATCGGTGACCATTCTATAAATGGAAGGATTGTGGAGATCGTGAGAGCGTACATAGTAGAGAAGGCAATGGGCATCATGGCGATCAGACAAGGATGGAACATTCTCTTCTGCATAGAGGCTCTCAACAGGGGAAGAGCGAAAAGCACCAAGGCACAAACGTAATCCTTGGTGATGGATAGGGTTAAGGCTAGAGAGAGTAGCAGGAGAGGCCGCTGAATAAATCTGGTCACCATAATCGAGTTTCGATAAAACGAGGGCTGAATGTAGGCGAAGCAGAGTTCGACGATCAGCTCCCCAGGAAAGATGAGCAAGGGTTTTAGGAAGGTTTAGCCGGCTGTGACAAGTTGCCTTCAGAGAGGTAATGTGAGGTTTCCAGGATAACCTACGGTCAAAGAGAAGGCCTAGAAACCTGACTGTGTCACGTTCAGGGATACGGGAGCCATAGAGATACAAAGGATGATCGGAGATGACAGAGCGTCTAGTGAAAGTAATTTGGTGAGTTTTGGTACTTGAAAATTTAAACCTATGCGTGGTGGCCCAAGTGGAAACACAGTCGACTGCATGCTGGAGAGAAACTGCAATGAGATGACAGTCAGCGCCTGCACAAGCAATAGCGAAGTCATCAACATAGAGTGATGACCAAATATTGGGTGGAAGAACAGAGGCCAAATCAGTTATAGCAAGGAGAAAAAGTGTTGTGCTTAGAACACATTCCTGAGGGACACCTTCAGCTTGGACGAAGTCCGGGGAAAGAACATTATTGACTCGAACACGGAAATGTCTGTCCTTCTTAAGGAAGGATGGTAGATTGCCTCGGAGGCCTAAGGAGTGGGCCTGGGCCAAAATATTATACCTCCAAGTTGTGTCATATGCCTTCTCAAGGTCAAAAAATATGGCAATAACTGAGTGATTACTCGCAAAGGCATTACGAACATACGTATCCAAGCGTAGTAAGGGGTCTATGGTAGAACGGCCCTTACGAAAGCCATACTGACTAGTGGAGAGACTGTTGTGTGTCTCTAAATACCACATTAAACGTCGATTTACGAGACGTTCCATCACTTTGCAAACTGCACTAGTAAGAGCGATGGGATGATAGTGGGAGGCATCATGTCCTGTAGTACCCGGTTTGCGGAGAGGGAGAACAATGGCAGATTTCCACAGCTGGGGAAGAACTCCTTGTGCCCAAATAAGATTGAAGAGGTGTAAGAGGACTACAAGGGCTGACCGATGTAAATGTTGTAACATACGAATATGAATGTCGTCAGGCCCAGCTGCCGATGATCGGCAAGCTGAGAGCGTTGCCTCCAGTTCTTGAAGTGTAAAAGGCACATTATACTGTTCTTCTCTGAGAGAAGAAAAGTCCAAGGGTACTAACTCTCTGGCAGACTTAGAAGAGAGAAACGAGGGGCATAGAGGGAGCCCCCAGGAAATATGGACCAGATGTGTGCCAAGTTCAATGGCAACGTCGAGAGGGTTTGCTACATCAACACCAGCGACCCGTAGAACAGGAGCCGGGTCAGGAGAGTATTTACCACTCAATTTCCTCACTTTTTTCCAGACTGCACTCATAGAAGAAGCAGAGGTGATGGTGGAAACATAGCCTCGCCAGCAAGTGCGTTTAGCTTCACGGATGACATGGCGAGCGATCGTACGCTTCTGCTTAAAATCAAGAAGTCTCTCAGCGGTTCTATTGTACCGGTACTTGCCCCATGCAGCGCGTTTCAAACGTACTGCATGAGCACAAGCAGGAGACCACCAAGGCACGCACTTCTGAGAATGCCTGCCTGAGGTTTGGGGTATAGAATGAGAAGCTGTGGTATAAACTGACGTCGAGAAGAGGTGTAGGAGCTCATCAATGGAGGATGAAGAAGGAACCTCACTAAAAGCAGTGAGTTGCGAGTAAAGATCCCAATTTGCCCGATCAAATTGCCAGTGAGGGCTACGGAAAGGTGGTGAATAGGAAGGAGAAGTAAAAATGATTGGAAAATGATCGCTGTCATGTAAGTCCAGTAGAACAGACCAGGTGAAGTCTAGTGCAGTGGAGGAAGAGCAGACTGATAGATTGATGCAAGAGAGAGTATGAGTACGAGGATCAAAATGGGTGGGAGTACCCGTATTTAAAACATGGAGGGGGCGAGAGGCGAGAAAAGCCTCCAACTGGATGCCACGTGAGTCACAATGAGACCCCCCCCCCAGAGGAAATGGTGGGCGTTAAAATCAACAAGTAACAGAAGTGGTGGTGGTAAGGATGAAACAAGAAAGGTAAAGTCTGGGATAGAAAATGCTCGAGAAGGAGAGAGATATAAAGAACATATTGTAAACCACTTATTCAAGTGGATACGGGCTGCAGTGTAATGCAGTGAGGTATGGACAAATAGTTGACAGTACAGAATATCATTGCATAGAAGAAGGGCACTTTCATTAAAGGTCCAATCTGAGAAAGGATCTGAAGAATACAATAAATTATAGCCTGAGATAGGTTGGAAAACAGCCGAGTGTAATTTTGGTTCTTGTAAGCAAGCACCAACAGGGAAAAACCTGGAAAGCAACATCTGAACCTCACCCCGATTACCCCTGAGGCCGCGGATATTCCACTGTAAATAGGCCATGATTGGCGATGAAGAAAATACCAGGAATCCATAGGGAAAGGCACCTATGGTCTAGAGGGGTTAGAAAAGTCAATGTGTGGTGGCATTGGAAGACATTCAAGCAGCGAAGGAACCGAGCGTTGTGAAGAATGGGGTTGTGAAGATGGAGGAGAGGGAAGAGAAGGAACAGGAAGGGAATCAGTGTCCATTGAAGGTTTAGTCTCTGCAATATATTCTGAAATGGCTTCAAGTGTTTCTGAATTCAAAGATGTATGGGAGACCATATTGGAGATAGAAGGGGGAGAGTGAGTAAAGATTGGGACAGTAATGGACTGTACCAAAGTAGAGGGGGAGGAAAGAGTGTAAGGGACTGGAGATGAAGTGTGGGGGGGGACAGAAGAGGCAGAAACCTGGGAGGTGGCAGAAGAGGGAGAAACTTGGGAGGGGACGGGGGTGGAAGGCATAGTACGAGGAGGAGGGTGAATCTCCACACTTGTAATAGAGCCAGAGAGAGGGAAGAACTAGGCCCAAAGACTGGAAAGGTAAAGTGTGGAGGTGGAAGAAGGGAAGGAAGGGGCAAAGAAGATTTGAGCAATGTGGATTTTTTGGACTTCTGAGAAGTAGAGGGGTGATTGGTATTAGGTGTCATACGAGGTCTTGTCGATACTGGGGCTTGTGAGGAAGGACGCGAAGATGTGAGAACAGACCGAGTTGTAGTCGGGACGTCAGAGCCAAGGACAGCAAAAGGATTAGATTCTGGAGTGGCTATGGGAGGGGTAACAACAGAGGAGGCTGCAGAAGATGGGACCCCAGAAATGGGGGGATGTTTTGAAACACGAGAATAAGAAACACGGGGTAGTCTCCCTTGGAGGCGGAGATGAGTAACTGCCATAGCATAAGGGAAACCTTCTGCCTCTTTGAGGCAACGGATTTCACGTTCATTTAAGTAGACCTGGCAACGGCAGGAGTACGAAGGGTGAGCTTCATTACAATTAAGGCAAGATGGAGGTTGACTGCAAGATGTATTAGAATGGTCGTCAGCACCACAGACTGGGCATTCGGCCATAGATCTGCAATATTTCGCTGGGTGACCAAAACGCCAGCAATTTCTACACTGTTGCGGTGTAGGTATCACCTTTCGAACTTGTAACCGATGTCCCGCGACATACACAGAGGACGGGGGTTCTCGGCTGTCAAAAGTTAAACGAGCTACATTGCAAGTGTAATGTCTCCGCCCACGGCAGGAAGGACATAAGTGTCTACTGTGAGGATTGGGAGATCCTGGAGTTCCAGCTGTTCAAGAATGTCATTGCCACATGACTGGAAATTCTGTTGGACTATGGTATGGGGCAGAATGACAGTACCACTACAAGAATTGAGAGAAAGATGTTTTTCAATAGTGATAGGAGTAGTATCTATATGCGAAAGGAGAGAAAGATCATGAGCTTGGGTAGCATTCTGGACAGTGACGATGCGCGTACTGCTCTTGAGAGCATGAAATGAAATATCTCTACCAACATGACGCAGGAGCGCTTTGCCAATACTATGGTCAGAAAGGTAGGCAGAAGAAGAAGTTGGTCTTAAAGTAAAGAATTTAGTCCATTGTGTGGTCGGAAACTGAGCGTGGAGAGGGAGTGCATGACGTGTCGGTCTTTTCCGAGTAGAATGGAAAGGTAACGAAGGAGCATCATCAGGAGATTGACGTTGGCGTTTAGGGGTAGGACCAGAGTTGGTCCGGCGTGAAATGGGTGGGCGATTCGAAAATTGCCGTACCGTAGAGGGAGAAGCCGGAAGCATAGTCAAAGGAAAGCGGAGTTCAGACAAATCGAAGGAGTCAGTCGAAGCCCCAGTACCTGAAGCGGGTGAGGAAACAGCACCAGCAAGAGGTACAGGGGCATCAGGAGTGTCTGAAGAGTGGTCTAAAAACAAGGCAGGGTCAGAATGGGGTGCGGTATCAAGAAAGGGCCCGGGGGTAGTGGGTTCATGGATTGGGTTCTCCATGGTTAGGTTACTCCTTTGCTTTTTGTTTTTAAGAAAAAAAAAAGAAAGAAGAAAAGAAAATAAGAATAAAAAAAAGAATAAAAAAAGGGGGGAGCGGGGAGGAATAGTTCCCAGGAGGAATGAAAGGGCCGGAAATCTCCCTCCGCGCCCAAGAGGACCTCAGCACCGCTAGTAGCGCAGATGCAGCATGGAACCTGTGCCATACCCTACCCTTCATGCCAGTAAACCAGCAATCCTGGATAGCAACCTCACATCTGCTGAGCTACCTCGGTGGACAAAAGAGAGGGCGGCCGGATATCCGCCACAAAGCATACCTCCTTCGGCCACCACCCCCGGAATCCGAAAGGTGGCTTCCAGAGATACACCCATCGCCCGAAAGACACCCAAAGCTACTCCAAAGCTACTCCGGGATACCGGAGAGGGATCGGGACATCCCCAGGCGATCCAGATTCCACGGCAAACTACGCCACCGCCAAGAACCTCAACGGAATGGGATGGACCCTGGTAACCTTTCCCCTACCTAGGAACTAGTGTGCCTGTGGGAGAAATCCCAAAGGCCAAAAAGAGGAAGGGCAAAAGGGAGGGGTGGGGAGGAGGAGGAGGAAAGGAAAAAGGGGAGGATGGGGAGGATGGGATAGGGGAGGGGAGATTGGGGGGTAATTAGGTTCGGTCTGAGGAAGAAGACCGACAGGTCTAATTCCTCAGACCAAGAGCCTCTTCACCACGCCAAGGAGCCCCCCTTGAAGAGGACTATGGTCATCAGATTTAGTTCCTTCAACACCTCCTCTTGGTACATTCCTCTCAGTTCTAGTTCTAGTACTAATCACGATGCCAATCTTTGGACATTCTCCAATTTCTTCACACATATATATATACCTGACCAGGCATGTTGAACACTTTTTAAATCGCTCGTGCTCCCTCATTTGCGATGTTACTCAGTGTAGACGGCCCCATCCAGGGCAGGAGAAATATCAGAGCTAGAATAAATACAGAGATCGTTTACAGCCCATATAGAGCCAATAAAGAATTTAAATTAATGGGAACGCCTTAAGGTCTTAAATATGCACTCACTGGAACGAAGGAGAGAGAGAGATACATGATAATATATATCTGGAAAGTGCTTGAGGGCCTGGTCCCAAATCTGCACACTGTCATAACAACATACTGGAGCGATAGATATGGGAGGAAGTTCAAGATAAACCCAGTGAAAAGCATGGGTGCGGTGGGCACAATAAGGGAACACTGTATCAACATTCATGGTCCCAGATTATTCAACATCTTACCAGAAGTTATCAGAAACACTGCTGAGACAAGTGTAAAAGCCTTCAAGAGGAAACTGGACAAGTATCTTCACCAGTTGCCAAATCAACCAGGCTGTGATGGATATGTGGGACTGTGGGCCAGCAACAGCCTGGTTGACCAGGCTGTTGCTCTGTCCTATGGCCGGGCTCCGAGAGTAGAAAAACTCTCGGAACTCATCAAAGGTATGTAAGAGATATCATAGTGTGGGCTCCATTCTGAGGCTGCGTATTCAATGATTGGCCTAACATATTCCCGAATAACATTCGGGAACTTGAATAAAGAATTATTCAAGTTCCCGAATGTTATTCTGAGTTAATCTTGTATATACCGCTGCCATTATATATGCAATTGTGAAGATACACTTGGTGTTATATTCAGGCCAGGTCTTTGTCACTCTGATATTTACAGCTTCTCTCCATCCATGATGTATTCAATGTTCAGTGTTTCATCTCCGCCAAAGCGGAGGTCAGACAAGGCACTTGTCTGACCACCTCTGCTGGTTGTTGAGGTCTCCCTGGAGTTTATTACTGCCCTGTCTCCTGTTCTTATTCTTCTCATTAGTTTTACATCGTCAGTAAACAGTGGTACACTGTTAGGTCATTCACTGGTAGGTCATTCACGTACATTAGGGACAGTAGCGGCCCTAGCACTGAACCATGTGGAACCTTACTCGTTACTTTCTCCCAGTCAGATGTCTCATACATTACTGTTACTCTTTGACTTCTGTCATTTAGGTACTCCCTGACCCACTGAGCACTATGCCTTTTATTCCTGCTTGTTCTTCTAACTTCTAGACCAGTGGTTCCCAAACTGGGGGTAAATTACCCCCTGGGGGTAATTTAACCATTTTTGGGGGGTAATGGAGGGGTGACAGAAAAAAAGTTATGAATTCTGAAAATCAAGAAAACAATGCGGTACCCGGTATGAGGATTATTGTTAACTTTGTCTTAGTATATAAAGTTGTAAAGTAAACCTATTATAAGTAAGTAATAAAGTTAAACCAAATAACAATAAACATCAAAAACTAATATACAGTATTAGAAAAGAAGAAATATATAGCTAAGTGTGTGGAAACCCAAAAGTATTTTGACAAGTATGCTTCAGGACAAAAGTCACTCAGTAGCCCAGATCGACCTGTCCAGTACGCGTCACTCACTTCCTGAGGCTGCCTCTATTTCACACTGTCAGTTTATCTGTGAGCATCAGCCGAGGTAGACATAAGCTGGTATGTATGTGTACTGCCCTGTGCAGTATATGGTTAGTATTTACCCACTGTTACTGTGAATTTGTAGCTATTATTAATTTTATATATAATGTATGTGTGGTTCTTACGTTTTCAATGGTTTTGCTAGGATTAGCAGAGTATGCGAGGCTGTATACGTTCACGTTTAGCCATATATATCAATAATAACAACATTTTGTGAAAGGGGTAACATGCTTTATGTGGCATGTTAAATTGGGTAACAAGCTGAAAAAGTTTGGGAACCACTGTTCTAGACTAATCTATGATGTGGTAATTAATTGTAGATGAATGGTTCACAGAACCGACACGTTGATAAATTAGACACATGTGCAACTCTTGGGTATCTTTATTAAGGAAACGTCACACAGTGGCTTCATCAGTCCATACACAGGAGAAACTTGAAGAACAGGAGGAGAATGAGGTAATCAGTCCCTCAACCTTCAATCGATGTGGTCAGTCCATCAATCTTGAATAGAATACGGCAAATGAGCGGAGAAGCAGCTTATAAACCGTAGGTAGGAGAGGTGCAGCAGTTGTATGTGGTGTCTATTCAAGATTGATGGACTGACCACATCGATTCAAGGTTGAGGGACTGATTACCTCATTCTCCTCCTGTTCTTCAAGTTTCTCCTGTGTATGGACTGATGAAGCCACTGTGTGGCGAAACGTTTCCTTAATAAAGATACCCAAGAGTTGCACATGTGTCTAATTTATCAACGTGGTAATTAATCAAATGCTTTTTTACACTCCAAGAAAATGCAGTTAACCTAACCCTGTCTTATTTTTGTATTGTGACTGCGTGTGTGTCTGTGTGTGTGAAGCAGCAGTAGCTAAAAATTCTCAAAGGCACTTGTCGACAAACACTTGGTCAGTTTTGTGTGTATGAGTAGTATATGTATATATATATAACCTTGTTCCAAGGTTCGTAGGTTCGAGTCTCCTTCAGTCAGAGATCGGTGTTTGTGTATACTTAGCCTGCTCTTGCGAATTCCTTGTATTGTTAATATCTCTAGTAAGGCTGATGCATGCAGGGGATGAGATGAAAAGCTGTAAGCCTTCTCGCTGAAAGCTGGCTGCCTTGGATCAAAGTCTCGCGCAAGCTGGACTCCAAGGTATTGGTCCAGTGTAGGTAGATTGGTAAAGCACTGCGTACCTTTTTCTAAGGTTCGTAGGTTCGAGTCTCCTTCAGCCAGAGATCAGTGTTTGTGTATATTTTGCCTGCTCTTGCGAATTCCTTGTATATATATATATATGTCGTGCCGAATAGGTAGAACTTGCGATCTTGGCTTAAATAGCAACGCTCATCTTGCCATATAGGACAAGTGAAAATTTGTGTATGCAATGATTTCGCCAAAATCATTCTGAACCTAACGAGAAAAATATATTTGATTTTGTTTGTTTAGTATTAAATTATTGTAAACGTTTTTAAAATATATTTAGTGGGGTTAGGCTAAAATAAATTGCTCTTGTTATAATAAGGTTAGGTAAGTTTTCTAAGATTCTTTTGGTGCAAATTTAAAATTTTTTACGTTAGCATTAATGAAAAAAATATATCTTGAAACGTATAAGAGAAAATTTCAGAAAGAACTTAATTTTAAATGAGTTCTTGCTAATTGACCAGTTTTACATATTCGGCACGACATATATATACATATATATATATATATATATATATATATATATATATATATATATATATATATATATATATATATATATATGTGTGTGTGTGTGTGTGTGTGTGTGTGTGTGTGTGTGTGTGTGTGTGTGTGTGTGTGTGTGTGTGTGTGTGTGTGTGTGTGTGTGTGTGTGGGTGTGTGTGTGTGTGTGTGTGTGTGTGTGTACTCACCTAATTGTGGTTGCAGGAGTCGAGACTCAGCTCCTGGCCAGCCTCTTCACTCGTCGCTACTAGGTGCTCTCTCTCCCTGCTCCATGAGCGTTATCATACCTCTTCTTAAAACTATGTATGGTTAATGTCTCCACTTCATCACTTGCCATACTATTCCACTTTCTGACAACTCTAAGACTGAAGAAATACTTCCTAATATCCCTTTGACTCATCTGAGTCTTCAACTTCCAATTGTGACCCCTTGTTTCTGTGTACCATCTCTGGAACATCCTGTCTCTGTCCACCTTATCTATTCCTCGCAGTATTTTGTATGTCGTTATCATGTCTCCCCTAACCCTCCTGTCCTCCAGTGTCGTCAGGCCGATTTCCCTTCATCTTTCTTCCTAGGTTATTCCCCTTAGCTTTGGAACTAGCCTTGTTGCAAACCTTTGCACTTTCTCTAATTTCTTAACGTGCTTGACCCGGTGTGGGTTCCAAACTGGTACTGCATAATCCAGTATGGTCCTGCCGTACATGCTGTACAGAGCCCTGAACGATTCCTTACTGAGGTACCAGAACGCTAATCTCAGGTTTGCCAGGCACCCATATGCTGCAGCAGTTATCTGGTTGATGTGTGCTTCCGGAGATGTGCTCGGTGTTATACTCACCCTAAGATCTTTTTCCTTGAGTGAGGTTTGCAGTCTTTGGCTACATAGACTATATTCAGTCTGCAGTCTTCTTTGCCCTTCCCCGATCTTCATGACTTTGCATTTGGCGGGGCTAAATTCAAGGAGCCAGTTGCTGGACCAGGTGTCCAGCCTGTCCAGGTCTCTTTGTAGTCCTACCTGATCCTCAACTGATTTAATTCTGCTCATTAACTTCACATCATCTGCGAACAGGGACACTTCGGAGTCTATCCCTTCCGTCATGTTATTCACATATACCAAAAATAGCACTGGTCCTAGGACCAACAGGCGCCCACTGTGATACCTCATCACGTACCATGACTCGTTGTTGCCTCCCTGTCCGGTATTGTGTGTGTGTGTGTGTGTGTGTGTGTGTGTGTGTGTGTGTGTGTGTGTGTGTGTGTGTGTGTGTGTGTGTGTGTGTGTGTGTGTGCGTGTGTGTGTGTGTGTGTGTGTGTTAAAGCAGTATGGTCACCCATTCTGAGTTTGTCTTATCTCTCATTTTTTATATAATATTCCTACGCATTTGCTGCTCTTGCTTCTGTCACACACCCTCACTCCAGTGTACGTTCTTTTCGAACTCTTAAATAGGTGGAGTAGCTGTTACTCACCGAGCAGTGTTTGAGGGGGTTGAGTCCCCTGACACCAACTACTAATAACATTCGTCAACATTATTATATGTTGCGTGTATTACTGTGTACATGAAACATACATTTCATGTGTGTAAGGAAGGTAGTGTGGAAGTAGGTAGGTGTGGTGAGAGAGGATCGAACACCACCTTTAAGAACACTAGAATGTATTTAATAGGACGCCATCTTGTGTGTTGAGTGAAGGTTCTTAAAGGTCACTAGATTGCTGGTCTTCACTTCTCCACCCAGCCACACACTGATCGCTGCCACTTTTTACAGTATTATAGCCGCCATGGCTAAGTGTTAAACCCGTGTGGGGTCATTCAGTCTTGGACACCTTTGATTATTATTACAATCAGGGGGAAACGCTAAACTCGCAGGGGTCATACAGCGCCTGGAGAAAGGAAGGTGATCACGTTTGATGAGATGACAGACATACAGATGATTCCCTATATCTGGATGTGATGGAGTCAGAAGCTCTCATACATGCATACATCAACGACATCATCACTGAGAAGAGTGATTTTCACCCAGGCATAGTGGTAATGGCCATATTAGTGAGTAGTTGTTGGTTGTTGTTTTGGTTAGGTCGGCAGCGCCCTCGTCAGGGTGTGTGGCCGGCGCCCTAGTACCCCCACTCGATGTGTTCTCCAGCTGGTAAAAACTAGCTCTCAAGACGTTAAACTGGTTTACTAAATCCTTGACTTTATCGTCGCATAATACCTTCCTTCGTTCTTATTTTTTTTAATGCACTTGCCTGTCCTTGAGCGTACATTAGTGCGTAATTTCGAAGCTTCTTTCTCAGCTCTGTTATTACGGTAATGTTTTTGCTGGAATACTTTTATCATCGTGTGTGGCAAGATGAAATTTCTCAAGTATTTCACATAGTTTGTGAGATTGTAGCGGTGGTAGCTATGTATATTATGTCATCCATCCTCTGACATATAAGCAGCGGTTATTGTACTCACCAGGTTGTTTTAGCTCTAGGTCCATCCTCCTTAACTGTTATTGACGCAGTCTTCTCATTTTTGGCTTCAAAGGACTTATCATAACTACTCTTAACACTGTGTAGTTTTTTTATCTAGTTAACTTCTTCATCTAGTGAGATCACTCACTATCCTAAGACTGTACGCAGTACTTGCTAGTGTACCTGTGGTTCATCCTAATGTTTACCTGCCATCTATGCCACCTGACTGCTTCTTCGCATCTCTAACACCCTCACCTAGCCATTCTAATTCTCTCAGTATTATGTATGCCCTAATTGTGAGTGGATGAAAGCACGCAAACGCATATATTTAGTATATGCCCTAAGATATTGTGTGTGTGTGTTAGTTACCATTTTGTCCTAGGAACACGTCAATTAGAAACTAGGCCTGTTGTATATGCGTGCGTGTGTGTGCATATGCGTGTATGTATACTCACCTAATTGTGGTTGCAGGGGTCGAGACTCAGCTCCTGGCCCCGCCTCTTCACTGAACGCGACTAGGTCCTCTTTCTGCTCCATGAGCGTTATCATACCTCGTCTTAAAGCTATGTATGGTTCTTGCCTCCACTACACTCGC
The DNA here is from genome assembly GCF_038502225.1 of Cherax quadricarinatus. Taxonomy (NCBI): domain Eukaryota; kingdom Metazoa; phylum Arthropoda; class Malacostraca; order Decapoda; family Parastacidae; genus Cherax; species Cherax quadricarinatus. The sequence continues at coordinate 12,383,893 of NC_091350.1, read as the reverse complement.
CACTTCCTGGCTACTCTATGACTGAAGAAATACTTCCTAACATCCCTGTGACTCATCTAAGTCTTCAACTTCCAAGAGTGACCCCTTGTTTCTGTGTCCCCTCTCTGGAACATCCTGTTTCTATCCACGTTTTCCATTCCACGCAGTATTTTGTATGTCGCTATCGTATCTCCCCTAACCCTCCTGTCCTCCAGTGTCGTCAGGCCGAGTTCCCTCAACCTTTCTTCGTAGGACATTCCCCTTAGCTCTGGAATTAACCTTGTCGCAAACCTTTGCACTTTCTCTAATTTCTTAACGTGCTTGACCCGGTGTAGGTTCCAAACTGGTGCTGCATACTCCAGTATGGGCCTGGCGTACACGATGTACAGTGTCTTAAAAGATTCCTTACTTAGGTATCGGAACGCTAATCTCAGGTTTGCCAGGCACCCATATGCTGCAGCAGTTATCTGGTTGATGTGTGCTTCCGGAGACGTGTTCGGTGTTATACTCACCCCAAGATCTTTCTCCTTGAGCGAGGTTTGCAGTCTTTGGCCACCTAGCCTATACTCTGTCTGCAGTCTTCTTTGCCTTTCTCCGATCTTCATGACTTTGCATTTGTTTCGCTCTCCAGGGCTTTATCAAGCCATTACAAAAATACATCGAGAAGCTCAGTTGAGGATGGATATAAAAGCTATTACTTGGGCATAAAAATAGGTTGGACAAATATAAACATGTGTATTACTTTTGTCACTACCACTACTACTACTACTACTACTACTACTACTACCACCACTAGTGAACATCGAAATGGTACCTCACTAGTATTCACCTCACCAGCCTGTCCAGCTCCCGTATGTGTCCTTTTACTTTACTTCATGACTTTGCATTTGGCGGGGTTAAATTCGAGAAGCCAGTTGATGGGCCATGTGTCCAGCCTGTCCAGGTATGTGTGTGTGTGTGTGACCAGTGTCACGGACGTGTATAACATATAAGCTTATGGAGAAGATTAGGAGAAGAGTGGTGAAGCACCTAGTAATTAGGGAGTTCATACATGACAACCAGCACGGCTTCAAGGATGGTAAATCCTGTCTCACAAACTTACTCCAGTTCTGAGACAAGGTAACAGAAGACAGGAACGAGAGCACCGGGTAATTACATCTTCTTGGACTGTAAGGAGGCAAGTGAACGGTATCACACAAGAAATTGGTACAAAAACTACAGAAGTAGACAGGAATACAGGGAAAGTACTACAATTAAAGATTAAAGATTCCTTATTTCAGCATGATGTAATGTTTGTACAGAGGTGGGTGAAATTTTGGTGTGCATGCAGAAAGCACCTTTGTATGTAAAGCATTTCGAATTAAGGTATACCTGGCAGGACGGAAACAACGAGTAATTGTCCGTGAAGGTGTCGGAATGGGTTCACGGGACCAGAGGGGGTTCAACAAGGATCAGTACTAAGCCGCATACTACTTCTTGTATACATGAATGACATGACGGATGGGATAGAATCAAGAAGTGTCCCTCTTCGTATATGATGTGAAACTGAGGAGAATAAAAGCAGAGGTAGACCAGGAAAGGATACAAATAGATCTGGACAGGTTCAGGTCTGGTCTGACAAGTGACTACTGGAATTTAACTCCAGCATGAACAAAGTTATGAAATTGTTCAAGCATGTCAAGAAATTGGAGAAAGTGCAGAAGTTTGCAACGAGACTAGTCCCAGAGCTATGAGGAGAAGTTAAGGAAACTTAACCTGATGATACTACAAGATAAAAGGACTAGGGTGATAGAACAATGTACAAAATACTTAAGAGGAATTCATTGGGAATGCAGGGACAGCTGGAAGTTGAAAACAAGATGAGTCACTGGGATGTTAGGAAGTATTTCTTCAGCCTTAGAGTAGTGAGGAAGTGAAACGACCTTGATAATGAAGTGAAAGAGGCAGGATCTATACATAACCTTAAGAAGAGGCACGATAGGGCTCTCGAAGTCAGGAAAAAGCCAGTAGCAACCAGCGAAGAGGCTAGGCTTGGATCTGACACTCGACCCCTACATCCACAAATAGGTGAGTACACACACACACACGCACGCACACGCACGCACACACACACACACATACACACACACACACACACACACACACACACACACACACACACACACACACACACACACACACACACACAATAAGGAGGTACACCAACAAGTGCTGGATGAAATGCACACAGCTGAGGAGGAGGTGAAGAAGCTGCTTTGTGAACTTGATAGCTCAAAGGTGGTGGGACCGCACAAGCCACCTACCTTTCAGTACATAATAAACCCACACATAATTTCACACAAAATTACACACACACACACACACACACACACTCGTTCACCCTCCCCCTCCCCACCCCTCCCCACTCCTCTCCCACATAGCCACAGTTCCTCCACTACCTCCCTCCCCCCACACTCTGACATACACACTACTAACATAGCATACAGAACTACATAGGTTTCACACTCTGAGGCAATCAGGATAAAACAAAAATGGGTTGCCAGAGAGCAACAAGAAAAACCAAGGGACAGGAGGAGGAAACTGCAAAGGAAGATTGGGCAGCAGAGCTCATAAAAAGGGATCATGAATGGGAAAAGAAACTAGAAGAACTTAGCATGAGAATGGAAGAGAGGATAGATATTGAAAGCAGGAAGTGGGAGGTGCATGTCAAAGCAGCAGAGGCTAGGATACAGAGTTTAGAAGAGGAACTGAAAAATCTGAAACAGCCTAAAGAACTAAAGAACATTTTGGGATTGACAACATAGACTGCTACCTCAGCCACAAATAAGGGGACAGTAGGGAAAGAAGGAGCACAACTGCATGGAGAGGCTCTATCAGAGGAGACTGTAGTAAATGAAAGAGCTAAGCTTTATGTGGAGGCCCTAACAGACAACAACAGAGCCCAAGGAAAGCCGAGAAGAGAAAATGACAGGCCACTGATCCCAAGTACATTAGCCAGTGAAACTGAAGAGAGGAAAGCTGCAGTGGAGAAAACCAAATTAAATGAGGGGATACACAGGGATATGCAGTGGGAGAATGAAAGGGTGAGGTCAGTCTTTGTGTATGGGCTCCAGGAAGTTGAAGGGGAAACATATGAAGCAAGAAAACAAGGGGAAAAAAGCAATTGAAAGCATCATGAAAGCAATAGGAGAAGACGAAATGACCCAGCTGGAAAATTTTCGGAGAATAGGGGGGTTTGTAAAAGAAAGAACCCAGCCAGTGAAAGTGACCTTCAAGGCAGAAGCGACTCGGAACAGGATCCTGCAGGAGAAAGCACGATTAAGGGACATGCCGGCATACAGGAAGGTGTATCTTGACCGCGACAGAACACAAGAAGAAAGGCAGAAACTGAGAGAGATGATACAAAGGCGAAAGGAGGAAAGAGAGGGGATGGAGAAGACAGACAGGAGATCCCAGACCCAGGAAGAAGATCAAATACAGCCTCCCTCACAACTTCCTATAGAAGCCTCCCAACCAGGTCAACCCCAGTGCAACCAAATACTCTAAATCAAAACACCCATGCCACATCCAATGCCCCCACCCACTACATTACAAACTCCACCCCCACAGCAACAACCCATAGTTCCTTACCAGGTCTCCCACTTCCCCAACCCCAATACACCTCCCAGACCACAATCTTAGAAAAGAAGTTGAAGGTGTGGTATACAAATGCAAATGGAATAACAAACAAGTATGAGGAGTGGCACGAAAGAATCAAGGAGACATCCCCAGACATAATAGCACTCACAGAAACAAAACTCACCAGAATAATAACAGATTCAATCTTTCCATCCGGATATCAAATCCTCAGGAAAGACAGAGGGAGGAGAGGGGGAGGAGGAGTTGCACTGCTCATTAAAAACCAGTGGGGTTTTGAGAAAATGGAAGGAATGGACGGCACGGGCAAAAGGGAGTACTTAGTAGGAACAATCCAGTCTGAGGGACATAAGGTGATAATTGCAGTAATGTACAACCCACCACAGAACTGCAGGAGGCCAAGAGAAGAATATGATGAGAGCAAGAGAGCAACAATCGACACACTAGCCGAGGTGGCCAGGAGAGCACACATGGGGGGAGCAAAGTTACTAGTTATGGGTGATTTCAATCACAAGGAGATTGACTGGGAAAACCTGGAGCCCCATGGGGGTCCCGAAACATGGAGAGCCAAGATGATGGATGTGGTACTGGAAAACCTCATGCATCAACATGTTAGAGACACTACCAGAGAGAGAGGAGAGGATGAACCAGCAAGACTGGACCTTGTATTCACCTTGAGTAGTTCAGACATCGAGGGTATCATGTATGAAAGGCCCCTGGGAGCTAGTGATCATGTGGTTCTGTGCTTCGACTACATAGTTGAGCTCCAAGTGGAGAGAATAGCAGGAATAGACTGGGAAAACCCAAACTACAAAAGGGGGAACTACTCAGGCATAAGGAACTTCCTTCAAGACATTCAGTGGGAGAGGGAACTGACAGGAAAACCAGTACAAGAAATGATGGACTATGTGGCAACAAAATGCAAGGAGGCAGAGGAGAGGTTTGTTCCCAAGGGAAACAGAAATAATGGGAAGAACAGAACGAGTCCTTGGTTCACCCAAAGGTGTAGGGAGGCAAAAACTAGGTGTATTAGAAAATGGAAAAGGTACAGAAGACAGAGAACCCAGGAAAATAAAGAGATTAGCCGAAGAGCCAGAAACGAATATGCGCAGATAAGAAGGGAGGCTCAGAGACAATATGAAAATGACATAGCATCAAAAGTAAAGACTGACCCGAAGCTGTTGTACAGCCACATCAAGAGGAAAACAACAGTCAAGGACCAGGTAATCAGACTGAGGAAGGGTGATGGGGAATTCACAAGAAACGACCG